>NC_056744.1:660612198-660629698 GCF_019279795.1 Protopterus annectens
GGTAGCAGATCAATCTTGAACCAACTTGAATAAGAGTCAGCCGACACAAAGTAATGTTGACTATTCCACTCAAATATGTCAGTGGCTGCTGTTGACCAATGTAGTTCAGGAATTTGGTTTAGCTGAAGTGGCTGTTTTTGCAAATACAATTTAGTACTATTGCAGGCTGAACAAGATGCAAGTACTTTATTGATATCTTTTGACAGAGAAGGCCAAACTACTAGTCCTTTCACCCTTCTTTTGGTAGCTTCAGAACCTGGGTGGCCACAATGCAAAATCTGGATTTACTCATGTTGTAAGGAAGTAGGAATGACAACTTTAAGACCTTTGAAAATGATACCATCTTCCATCAACATCTCATCTCTGTAAAGAAAATAAGGTTATACTTCTGTTGGTACAGAAACTGATAGCATCTTTCATCAGCATCTTATCTCTGTAAGGAAAATAAGGTTATACTTCTGTTGGTAGACAAGATTGCATTGATGGCCATCCAACATTGATGAAATGGTTGAGCTTTTGCAAAATTGGATCAGTCTTTGTATGATCTCTTAGCTCTTGTGGTAGAAAAATTATGCACTGCCATGACATTGAAGTCACAATTCTCAGCATCAAGCTTTTCTGTGGTATTTCCTGGGCAATCTGGATAAGGTATCAGCCAGATAAAGAAGCTTGCCTTTTGTATAGACCATTTTGAAGTTGTACTTTTGTAATCCGGGCATCGTTCTTTGTAGTCTTGCTGGAGCTGTATGCATAGGCTTCTTTAAAATAGTGACTAGGGGTTGATGATCAGTCTCAAGTCTGGATAGCTCGACCATAAATATAATCATGGAACTTCGACCATGAAAACACAATTGCCAAAAGTTCCTTCTCAATTTGAGCATAGTGCATCTCAGTTTGGGTAAGAGTTCTAGATGCATAGGCTACTGGTCTGCCCTCTTGAAGAATAACTGCACCATGACCAAACTTTGAAGCATCACAGGAAAGACTCACTGGTTTGTGGATATAATATCGTAACGTAGGTGGACAGGTGATTTTCTGTTTAAGGACATCAAATGCTCTCTGGTGTTGTTCTGACCATGACCAGCTAATATTTTTGCATGTCAGCTCTCTTAAAGGCACTGATAATTCACTGTTGTCTGGTATAAACTTGCCCAAATAGTTAACCATGCCAAGAAAATGCTGTAAGGCTTGGATATTGTCTGGAGCTGGCATCTCAAGAATGGCTGTTTGTTTGGAAGGATCTGGTCATAAGCCTGAACTGGTAAATAAATGACTTACATAAGTAACTTCTGGTAGCCTGAATTTACATTTCAGAGGATTGAGCTTTAGATTCACTTCATGTGCTCTTTCCAGAGCTTTCATGAGGTTTCTGTCATGCTCTGCTTCATTATTGCCTCCAACTAGTAAATCATCCACTATTATAGCACACAGATAACCCCATAAAATTTGCTCTATTGCATGCTGAAAGAATTCACTGGCAGAATTTATTCTAAAAGACATTTTGAGAAATCTGTATCTACTAAATGGTGTGCTGAATGTTATCAGTAGTGAAGATTTATGATCAAGCATTACTTGCCAAAATGAACTCTTTGCATCTAAGACAGAAATAACAGTGGCATTTGACATGATTATACCAACTTCCTCAACTGTATGCATAGGATGGTGGGGGATCTTTCATGCTTTGTTTAAGTCTATTGGGTCAATACATATTCTGAGTTCATCAGAGCTTTTCTTATGAGCAACTATCATGGAAGACATCCATTCAGTTGGTTCTGTAACTGGACAAATCATGTCTTGCTGCACCATCTTATCTAATTGGACTTTGACTCTGTCCTGCATAGCTATTGGAACTTTTCTTGCTGGTTTGACCACTGGACTAACCTCTGGGTCTAATTTCATTGAGTACACAACTGGAAGTTTACCTAGCTTGTCTTTGAAAACTTCAGCATACTCTGAGAAAATAGCATCAGTGAAACTGGAAGTGGGACATGTGCTTACATGATGGACTTTTTTGGCAAAATAAAGCAGTTTCATTCTTAAACTATCTCTGAGACCTAATAATGACTGCACATGTCTTTTGACTACATACAATTGCAAGTTGTAACTGTTCTCATCTGAATAGCATGAAAGCACTACTGAGCCTTCAGTTTGAATCTCTTCACCTCCATAAGCAACACGCTTCACACAATTGGCTAAATTAAGTTGTTCACCAGCTCTTACTCTAACAAATGTTTTTGCTGACATAACATTGCATTTTGAACCAGTGTCTACCTTGAGCTTTGTCGGTTTACCATTGATCAGGACAGTACAAAACACTTCTTTTTTTTGCCAACAAATCTACTGTATTAACCTTTTCACCAACCACTGATACACCACCTACATAGAAAGTAGAGTTGCAGCTTTCTATATGATCAACTTGCTTTCTCGAGTGACCATTCTTAATAAATGAATGAGGCTTGCTTGATTTGCAAAGCTTTTGAAAGTGGTTCCATTTTTTGCATTTGTGGCATTGCTGACCAAATGCTAAGCACTTTTCTCTTTTGGATTCGTGATTGGCACCACAATTATGACAGTTAACAATGAGACTTGACTTGGGCTTTGCTCATTCACCCACTGAGCATGTCCATTTTACTGAGTTAGTCGTAGAATTTGCTGGAAAGGTATGGGCTTTCCCTGGAAATCCTGCAGGGTCTGCAGCTACTATGTGGATGGGCCTGTTTCTGTTAGCCACATGCTGCATGCTGTCTACATGTGCTCTAGATGCTGTTGAAACAATGCTCTTATCACTTGCAAGCATATTTGTGTGCCTTTCTGTAAACTCGTGTATTTGACAAATCTCTATGGCTTTGCTCAACATTAAATCACTGTCTTGAAGCAAAATCTTTCTCACAGCAGTGTTATTAACACCACACATAAGCCTGTCTTTTATCAACTCGTCTTTCAAATCACCAAATCTGCACATTTTAGCTTTGTTTCTCAAGTCAGTAATGTAAGCTGCAAAAGTTTCTCCTGGCTTTTGGTCTCTTGTATAAAATACGTGCCTTTCCAATGTAAACATTTGTCTGGGGGTTACACATTTCTCTAAATTTATGTTTCAAGCACTCAGGGTCCTCCCTTGATTCAGCTTGTACAACAATATGGCAGTTTTCCCCTTCTCCTGCATATACTGCTGGTACATAGACAAATTAACAATCTCTTTCAATGGCTTCTGACCCCATTAGATTAAGTACAATAAATACCCTTGTATGCACATCTTTGTCAGAAAAAGCTGCTTGTATGAAAATATCGTATTCTGCTCAAATACTCTCCCAATTCCCTGCAATATTATGATCAAACACAAGTGGACTGGGTCTGCAAAATGCCTCTGCCATGCCAACAAGCAGTAATAAACACCCATGGAATTATATACAAACACACATATATGTTTATTTATTTTTATTATTTATTTTATTTTACATTTGTTTACTGTCCTTTTTCAGTGGAGGCCCGGGGAGAAAAGCTCTAACTCACAAATAAAACACACAAGGAATAATATGTATACAGATAATACAAACAGGAATCACAGTGTAACATAAATTCACACTAGAGATTCTAAGTATACATTTCTAAAAGACATTTGGGAAAGCCTTAGCATTATATTATTAAGACTGTTAGTTTTAAGACTGTTAGTATATAGTTCTGTAAGAATACAATTCTGTGAAGACAGTTAGTATATAGTTCTGTAAGAATACAATTCTGTGAAGACATTTGAAAATGTATTAGCAGTATATTATAAAACAATTAGCAGAATATACACTAAATAAGTCAACTGGGATGGAAAAAGAATGTCAACACTGTATGCCAGTGCAGAGATATAGGAACAGTACATATGTTTTATATTGTGTATGTTAACTGTAGCTTTGTATAATGTCAGAAGAGTGCATAGAAATAGAAATGTGAGAAGAGAATTTAACTAGAGGGAGTGATTGATGCCTAGCTACTTTGTCAGGCAGGGGTAGAGACTAGACATATCCTTTTACTGACCAGATGTTTTTTTAGTGAAGTTTTAAATAATGTATGGGATGATAGGGAGGTGAGAGTGTTTGATAGGGCATTCCAGAGTTTATCTATGTAGTTAGAAAAAAGGGAATCCCCAACTTGATTTTTAGTTGTATTAGTTTGAATAAGGTTTTTTCTTGAGGAGCGAAGAAGTCTGGCAGAGGTATAGGATTGCAGAAATGTTTGTAAGGCAGGTATTTTTTCAGGGTCAGATCGGATTTTGTGGGCCATTAATAGTTGTGTGTAGTTTAAGAGAGGTGGGAATTCCAACCAGTTAAGTTGCCTGAGTGCTTGGCAGTGATGAGGCCTAGCAGATAAGTTTGTGGCAAACCTTGCTTTTTTATTGTAGTAAACTTCAAGTTTTTGAAGTTCAGTTTTTCTAAAGTTAGTGAAAATGGGTGCTGCATATAATAAGGTGGAAAGAAGATGGGTTTGAGCTATGGCAATTCTGGTGTTTTTTGTGAAAAAAAGTGTTTGTTTCTGTGTAGTGTGCCAAGTTTTTTGTGTAGTTTTTAATTGTCCAGATCCACTTCAATAAACACATCACACCGAATGACATTTGACAACCTTTATTAAACTTCCATAAACATGATTGTTAACCAATATTTATTAATTTTTGCCAAACATGACATATATGAAGATAACATCCATGTAACAAACATAGAAAAGGACAGCATAACCGACCCCACTCATCCTGCTCAGTAAGCAGCGTCCATACCTCTGGTCAATTACTGTGAAGCAGTGTTCCGCCACTCACTTCAGTTACCATTTATTAAATTACCACCGACCAAATAAGCAGATCAGCTTGCTTATAACTTATTTATGAAGCAGCGTACCACCACTCACTTCATTTACCATTTATTGAATTACCACCGATCAAATAAGCAGCTCATCTTGCTTATTTACTTATCAAGCAGTGCAACTGCTCACTTGAACATCCAACACTAGAGGGGGGAACAGAAGAGGGCAAGCCTGCCCCTCTTCTTCGCCCATCAGCCTGACAAGGTTGTTCCCCCTGTCTCCTCCAAACTTTCATCACCTATTCACCATTAAGGCATAAGGCCAAACATCATTCAGTGTAACCCTTCTTCTCTAACTCCAACTGTATCACTGTCATCATCTCCTAAACATAACTAAGAAAAATAGCTAACTATGTAAACAGCGGAAGACAAACCACTGATCCCTCCCTATGCTAAGATAACAAACCCTAACCTCATAACCTAGCATGACTACTACCTCGTCTTCTTCTTCTCTTTCAGCTGTTCCCGTTAGGGGTCGCCACAGCAGATCATCTGTTTCCATTTCTTCCTGTCCTCTGCATCTTGCTCTGTCACACCAACCACCTGCATGTCCTCTCTCACCACATCCATAAACCTTATCCTAGGCCTTACTCTTTTCCTCTTACCTGGCAGCTCCATCCTTAGCATCCTTTTCCCAATATACCCAGCATCCCTCCTCAGCACATGTCCAAACCACTGGAATCTCACCTCTCTGACTTTGTCTCCAAACCGCCCAACCTGAGCTGACCCTCTAATATACTGATTCCTAATCCTGTCCATCCTTGTAACACCCAGTGCAAATCTTAACATCTTTAACTCTGCCATTTCCAGCTCTGACTCCTGCCTTTTTGTCAATGCCACCGTCTCCAACCCATACAACACAGCTGGTCTCTCTACCCTCTTGCAGACCTTCCGTTTCACTCTTACTGGTACCCATCTGTCACAGATCACCCCTGACACTCTTCTCCACCCATTCCACACTGCGTGTACTCTCTTCTTCAACTCTCTTCCACACTCAACATTACTCTGAACTGTTGATCCCAAGTACTTAAACTCATCCACCTTCACCAACTCTATTCCCTGCATCCTCACCATTCCTCTATCCTCCCTCTCATTCACACAGACTACTGCAATTGATCTAAATAAACCCTATCTTGCAACCAATGGAAACCTCGCAATGATTACCAGGGCATACTAACCCACTGCCCTGAAACCTTATAGAGGCAATTGCCTACCACCATGCCACTTTGCAGCCCCATTTAACTGGCCCACTGACATGTAATAATGCCATAGCACCTCTTTACAAATTCTATATAATGCAAGTCTTGCCATACACCAAGTAGCCATTATCAACAATAAGACACTTACCACCATCATGGCTTTAACAGTACAACCCCGAATGCACCCCAGCAGTAACCAAGCCAGACAAAACTAACTAAACACAAAATACCACCAAAACTTGAAAATGCCCAATGCCATCAGTCAAACAAGATCAGTGACATGCCAACACTGTCCAGAATGTAGTAATTAACCAATTCCTGTCTCCCTAAACAGCGGTAACTCAAAGCTAAATCATCCTACACAAATCACCCCACCTATTTCACAACCCTGGTCAACTTACTCAATATAAACCATATATATATATATATATATATATATATATATATATATATATATATATATATATCTATAGCATTTGCAGACCAACAACCACCCTCCAACTGACTTTAATCAGATCAATACCTACCAAATGAACCACCAAAACTCTAAGAAGCCTAATGTCACCCAAAACAAAGCCACGACAATGACCTACCATCCTGGAAAGAAACCTACCCTAACCCTTCCAGCATGTGAGCCACTACACCAGATTTAATAATTAACCTAACCCTAACACCCATACAAATGAAGTAATAGCTGTCAATGCCTCCTTGGCCAAGTGAAGTACCCCATCTGGTTGACAAGCCTGAACCGTACACGTCAGCAATCTGTTCCACCAATCGGCTACCCCTTGGAATCTACTATACCATTTGTACCAGCTAGTAACACCCATTACTCCTATAACTACCCCAGGCTCCTGCCACACTCTTGAAATTCTTCTAACCGCACCAGTAACTCATATCACTGCCACCATATCCAATAAAATGGACCCTACTTCTAAAAGTCGCACATATACCAACCACCTCCTATCAGACCAAAGTGCAAATCAGTTGATGCAATGGTTACTCGCTCTAATGACCTTAACCTAGTATGTAACCTTAGAAAACCTGCTTAAATGACAGTGTCTTTCAACTGATACCACACATTACAATTCCCCCTATGTCCTCCAAAACACCTCATTAACCCTCTACAAACAGTCTGACAACTGAATGCAAGTACTCACAAATGACTCCACCTTGACCACTGACTGCCCCACCAATTCTCATTCCAGCCCAATGACTAAATCCTCCTACTAAACTTCCCACAAGCATCTGCAAAACAAGTGTAATCAATGTGTCAATACCATACCATATGCCCCATTATAACAGATCCACAAAACTCCCGCAGTTAGTCTAAACAACCCCTAGTTGCAACCTTCTAATTGCTGCACAGCCAACCCAATTTGAACAACTGAAAAGGTAACCAGAAAATCCCCCAAAATCCTGCTCTTGTCACCCTTAAAGAAAAGGAAACTATCCTGCACATACAAGTAAGGGTTGTAACTTCCTGCAGGCCTATGAGTGTTGTGAATCCACCTCACTTATAAAACCCTTGACTCCCCCTAACACTCCCAACCCTAGTTTATCCTGCCCCGACATACCTCCCCCTCCCTTGCCCTCACTACCCTGAACCACACCCCACACTGATGTGCCTTAATGAATTTCAGTGAAATCAGATTACCTGTAAACATTTTCCCCATGCCAGTTCCATTCATAGGTTCATAGATTAGTTCATAGGTTCATTACCTTAGAGATCCACTTCTGTCGCTCCCCTTGCGCTCCTTGTGTGACCTCGTTGCACACCCCTCTATTGACTGGGAGATCCCCTGCAACAACCTGCTTCCATTATCTGCAACCTCACTGAGTAGCACTGCGGCAGCTGAAACACCAATCATAGCACCATCATCTGCAAAGAGAAAACACATAAATCCTTAGAAATGCATTAGAAAATGTTCCTTTTAAACTAATTGTTCCATATTATAAAAGCAACACTCCTCACCTTGAAAAAAAAGGCATATCATGTATCCTAAACCTGACTGACTTCTTTGAAGCAGTCACCAAAGCCATAGATGATGGTAAAATGGTTCACACAGCTTATCTAGATCTCACCAAGGCTTTCGACACCATCCCCCACTCTGGAATTATAGATAAGCTCACTAAACTAGGTATAAATCCCTATGTCACAAGATGGGTTGCCAACTGGCTCACGGACAGAACCTACACTGTGAAAGTAGCGGATTCCAAATCCGACATCAGACCAGTAACAAGTGGAGTACCACAGGGTTCAGTCCTGGGTCCTCTCCTGTTTGGTATCTACTTCTCTGAAGTGCAGGCCAACACAGAAGGTCTTTGGCTAACAAAGTTTGCAGATGACTGCAAACTAGGAACCATAATCGAAACTCCTAACGATATGGACAAACTACAAAAGGGCCTCACTGAGACAGATACCTAGTGTCAAAGCCATGGCCTGAAGCTCAATGCCAAAAAGTGTATTGTCATCCCCTTTGGTAAAAACTCTGTACCCATGAACTACCACATAGCTGGTAGTCTACTTAATGCCGAAAATGTGATGAGACCTCGGGACACAGGTGGACAGTAGTCTCTCCTTTGATAATCACATCACCACAGTGGTCAGGAAATCCTTCTATGTGGCTCATCTCATCACAAAAGGATTCTCATCCAGAAAAAAAGAGGTCATTGTTCCCCTCTACTCATCACTCATTAGACCCATTATAGAGTACAATGCCCCTTTTGGTATGTACCTCACAAGACATCTACAACAACTGGAAAGAGCACAGAACTACCTCACAAAGAGGATTACTGGCCTCAAACAGATGCCCTATGCAGACCGTCTCAAAAAACTACAGCTTTACTCCATCGCATATTGCCTACTCAGGGGCGATCTCTGCCTAACAAACAAAGCTATGTCAAACCCAGAGCTGTTGGACATGCTCCACTTAAAGAAATCCCAATCCCTCCGAGCTACATGCTCTAGGGACCTTAACCTTGTCACCACAATAAACAGAACATGCTGGAGGGATAAATTCCTGTCCCAGAGACTTCCCATACTCTGGAACAGACTACCTATCTATGTCAAACAAAGCTCCTCATTAGTACTCTTCAAGAAAAATCTTGATGATTGGATGGGAAATGGGAAATTCGCCCTGGGGATCACTTCTGTGGCTCTGCTCGACAGGGGCATAAGAAAATAATTTTCTTGGGTGGCGAAAGCCAGGGTACATTTTTTGGCTAGGCTTGTATGGGCCCTAGGGCCGATAGCCTAGTACCTACCTATGAACCTATGAAGGTGAAACAATCAGGGCAATGGAAATATAACCATCCCAACTAAATGCAACCACTCCCCCCAGAAACTACCTACCCCTCCTACTTATAACAAAGCCATCTTGCCTGCCTCTGAAGCCCTCATGTATGATGGAAGAAAAGCAATAAGTTGTTCCACCTAAAGTAGCAAATAAATACATCCATCCCACCACTTCTGGGTAGTGGCCGAGTCCGATAACTGCAAATACCAGTAAGCCAAGTGCTACCTCCCCACGTCCCAGAACAACACACCTGAACCAACCCCCCACCGAGGGATGAAGGTCCCATCCAGAGACAAAATATTGCTCTTCCAATCTTGGCAAGCAGATAAGAGACCCACCAAAGAAGATTAAAATGTGGCTGTTATTACTAAATTCATACTGCTGAGAGGTATGCCATCCTGGCACACATGTGTGGATGCCATTTTTACTCACAGGTGCCTTGCAGACCACCAAAATTATCCCACCAATGCTGCGGTCAAACACACACACACACACACACACACACACACACACACACACACACACACACACACACACACACACACACACACACACACACCAAGCACCAAATCACCAGAAACACACACCAGCAAATGGACTGCTCACCCACGTCACCCATAACTGCAGTAACTGACAGTCATGAGGCCAACCCCCACATGACCCTCCATCCAAATGAAAATGGTACCCCACTGCAGGAAGACAAGACGTTAATGCGCACTAACCCACAGATCATGCCCATCAGTGTCTTTAAAAATACCCAGACAATGGACCCAAACTAGGACATATTTGTTCTAAAACCTATCCAGTTGACCATAACTCTCACCAATCAGGGACAACATTTCAACAGAATCAGGGACAGATCCAGAAAATTCAGGAACCCTTAAAGTATTATTGCTATTAACTTGAGACATTGCCAGAATCGGAGCATATGAACCAGTAGGTAAGTCTATACAAGTCTTAATTATTGACATTATTCGTTAGGCGTAATTCACCTTCTTTCCTCCAAAGTCAGTAGTTTCACCCTCTTTCCTCCAAATTCAGTAGTAAAACATAAGAACAAGTCAATAAAACAGGGACAAAGTGTCAGGGCTGGCTTCAGTTCCCCCATGGCCCTGCATGAAAAAATGATTCCCTAAGACCATTTATATCAGACAACAGATGAACAAAAGCAGTTAAAATTGAGAGTACCCTCCTGCAATGTAACTCAGCTGTTATTATAAAGGTACAGCAATCCTTTCATATAAGAAGTACCCCAGACAAATGAAAGAATACTGCAAACCATACATCTGTATTTTCTGCCGTTACTGTGGTGGCCAATGAAATCCCAATTATTCCTCGGTGTCACTCCTTCACTCCCTCTCTCATTAATGTACTTTTACTTTATTAATTAATTACTTACTATTTCACAGGCACGCACCGTTTGCCCAAGCTTGCTAACTATTCCCCCATCCCTTGCAACAGTCAGCACCACAGGAAGCATGCTCGATCCCAAAAACCTGCGCAATCATTCTCCTCAACTCAGCCAAGTAACAGAATGGCCATTCCACTTCCCTCTCAAAATCACAACAAAAGAAAACACCAACACGATCAAGTAAACAATACCATATCCACAGGACATACCTCTTAACCTGTCAATGCAAAATTCTAGACAACTGCATAAAAAATATGCCAAAGGCCCTACGAACTATAAGAAAGGCATGAAAATAGGGACAACTTTATATATTTTACTGTTGCTGAAGTTCAATAGCATAACATTTCAACATTAACCTTGATGTTCATGCAGGGTATGAAGGCTGTAATTCACATGTGACAGTTTCAAACTGCAGTCGGCAGTGATTTATCACTACTTTGCCCAAAGACCATAATTTACAAACACTGACCAAAATATGAAGCAAATCTGAGCATCCTGCAAAAGTCAGAACAGATGAAAAGTATGATCGCTAACAAGTTTGCAAGTGAGGCAGATATCTGTGCTCCAGCTACATGCAGGCTGAAATCCAAATATACCAAGCAATAGCAAGTAGCTAGAACAAAGAATCCTCATTTATACTAATACTTAACAATGGCGAGCTTAACTTGGCTGCCAGACAACCACTGGTTATTTTGACAAATTCTGGACTGTTGAAACAAAAGTCCACCTTTATTTCTGTTTTTTATTTTTATTTTTTTTTGTGCAGCCACAATTTACCAGAAGGCACCTCCAGAAAGATCTGAACTGTTAATGTGTGGCATACCACGCATGCGCATGGTGCACCTATTGACAACATAACTCCAAGCCCGCGAAAGGCCTCTTGCAGCTTAAGTGGAAACCCACTAGCACAGGAATGTGCTCTATATGCTACTGGATCAAAGACACACCGTGCTCCCATGCTCCAGACAACTAACAAAACTTTGTTGATGCCTTCCCTTTCCTTCTACAGTATTATGCCATTTAAACTTTTTTTGTCCCCGAGCTCCCTTCCGAATGAAGCTTGCAAACCACCACCTCAACTTTCTGAAGTATAAACCACCGCTGGTCAGGGCTTAAACCAGGGTGTGATGCATGTCCTGTCCAGAAATGTGACCTTGCTTAAGAAGGCTTGGTAGACTGTCTCTTCAAATCATAACCTCAGAGCCGAAAAAAACTCTCCGTTTCTTCTTTTTTTTTTTGCCGATGCTACACCGCAGATGCGTGGTAGAACCTCTTCCCCCCACAGGACTCACGGCCCACGAAATGGCCATCACGACTCCCTACAGCCCACAAACCACCACTGAAATCCACCGAGACAAAGAAAAAAAGGGAGGGGTATAACTATTGCACGGACTGAAGAAACTGGCAGCTTCATGCCAAATACAAAGCACCCATTTTATTTATTTATTTATTTATTTATTTATTTATTTATTTTTTGTGAATCCCTCTCCCACAGTCTGCCATTACAAAAGGCTCACTTCCTACCTGCAAATCTCCACCAAAGACCATCCAACAGCACAGCAGGGAAGGAACGGACTCCAGCAAGACACTACACCTGTTAACTGACAACCTGCCGACCATGCAACCCTTAGAAAACTGCTACTTGCCAAATATAACCCTGACAAAATGCAACACCACTATCAACAAAAGTAAAGAGCTCAAAACCAAACATCCCTTAAACAATATGAACTACACAAATGCCCCCCGCAACGTGCATATGCATTCTACCACAACTACCCCCTGCATGCTGCACTTCTACGGTACCATACACAGGAAAAAAAAAGGGGGGGGGCAAAACAGTGCCTTCTCCACATATGTTAGTATAACCAAGGCCTCCCTGTCCAACAGAATACCTACAGGCCATCACGGACGTAAGCTTGCCATAGTAAGTTCACGCCAAAAATGTGACTCCTATTCCAGACAGACTCACCTAAACCCCGTAAGCCCTTCCCTAACGTTACCTCATTTCCTCCAAACCTCCCTCCTACCAATTTAACCCTATCCTCCCCTTATCCTTCTTACTTCCAACTACTCTATCTAACCCTACTTGAAGCTGTCCCTGGGCAAAATAGTTTGTTCTAAACTACATTTGTCTGAGCTTATTGTCAATTTCTATGCCTAGTAATTTAGTGTGTTGTGAGGGGGTTATGCAGGTGTTACTGTGTGAGGTAATTTGGAAAGTGTAAGGAGAGGGAGAGGTTTTGTTAGGGGTAAATACAAATATATATATATATTTTTTTGTAGGGTTTAAGATTAATTTAGCATTTGTTAGCCAGGACTCAACTTTGTGAAATGCTTTCTGGGTGAGAGTTTCTAATCCAGGTAGGGATGGCACAGAACAGATCACAGTAGAATCGTCTGCATACTGGATGAGAGATGCATGAGTGGTGGCCAGATGGAGGTTGTTGGTAAATAGAGAGAATAGGAGTGGACCTAATATGGAGCCTTGTGATATGCCTAGTTCAGCAGGTAATAAGGGTGATAGGGTCTTTTGCCATGAGACTGCTTGTTGTCTGTCACTGTAAGGCAGTGTTTGAACCATGCTAATGAGGAGTTACTGAAGTGAAGGTCTGATAGGGTGTTAAGAAGATAGAATGGGAGACCATATTGAATGCTTTAGAAAGGTCCAGGAAGATGGAGGAGGTATAGAGATTATTGCTCTTGTGAATATTTATGGTGTTAGTAAAAGATATCAGTGCAGTTGTCATATATGTCAGAAATTTATGCCAGAACTTGTAATTATGCTCAGCAGCACAATAGATTCTTCGAAATAACTGTACCTTGTAAAATAAGTTTCTGTAACACAAGAACACTTTGAAATCACTGTACTTTGTGAAACCCCCACCTATCAGTGTAAGAAACACGTCAAAATGACTGCACTTTGCGAGTAAAATGCACACAGTACAAGAAACCTTTCGAATAGACTCTATTCTGGCTGCACTTTGTGAAATAACTGTACTTTGCACACAGCAAACTCTTCAAAATAATTGTACTGTAATAAAGGACACACTTTAAACACATTGCACACTCTGAGATACTTCGAACAACTTTAGTTATGCTCTGAATAGCTTTAGTCAACGTGAAATAGTAGCACATAACAAAAAACATAGTTGTTTACTAGAAAAATGCAGCTGCTTTGCTTTTCAATGCCTACTTTGCATTTTATTGTACTCGTTATGCTTATTTTACATTTAACATACTCTTTATGCAAATCAGAAATAGTTCTGAACACACTCATAAATATTTCAAATATCTTTATCAAATATCTTGGTTTCAAACATTTTGCTTAATTAATAATGTGTTTTGTGCTTTGTGAATGCTTCTTATTGTTTTCTTTATGAAATAAATCATTTATGCAAGTTTTTCATTACCTGAAATTTGTTTCTGGCCTTTCTTGATTGTTTGAGCACTGTATCACTCAACCTGCTCAATATACCTTGACTATAAACTCTGCACCTGATGGCTTGAAGAAATTTCACTCTTGATCCCATTCTGTTACCATGTCACTTGTTCAGTCAGGATAAAACAGGTGAACAGTTGTGGGTTCAGTTCAAGCAGCTTTATTATATACAGACACATCAGGACTGAGGCTTATAACACTCTGGTTGTTCTCTCAAAATGGCACTGCTGCCTGCACATGCTCTCTATTTATATCCACAATATGAACAAACGATGGCTGACTTTAATAATTAGCTTAGTTTCTGGTGTCATTCTAAGGGGGTGCAATATTTGTCACCATAGAAGGAGATGGTCAACAGACCACACTGCTTTGCCAGGGATGGTCTGCACTTCTCCCCTCTAGGCTTTTGAATATTAGCTAAAACATTGTCTTCCCTCATAGTGCCTTTTTTTAGGCAATGCCAAACTGAAAGTACTTCCAACATAGCAAATCAAAACCAAAAAAATCTAAAGGTATTGTTGCTCAATGCTAGGAGTCTAAACAAAAAACTCCACTCCTTAGAAACTTTCTTTACTCTAGGGAATGCTGATGTCTGTGCGGTCACTGGGATATGGTTTAAAGCCATGGAGAGCACACCAACAGTGCAAGGTTATAATGCCTTCTATACATTTAGGCCATCTACTTCACAGGTAGGGACTAAAGGTGGAGGTGTCTCTACTTACATCAAAAATAAATATACTTCAAGGCTGGTCAAACAGGACAATGCACTGGAGCTGCTCCATGTTCAAATCACCATAGGTAAAATCCAATACCACTTCCTTGAAAGCTATAGGTCACCCTGTATGACCCAGGAAACCCACACCATGTATTTAAACTTATTAGAAACACTGACCATCCAACCCAATATCATACTTATGGGTGACTTTAATTACCCCACTATTAACTGGGAATCCTATACCACACCAAACATACATGCACAGAGATTCCTGGATTTTGTAAACACAAACTCCCTGGACCAGATACTGGATCTGGTTCTCACTAATATGAGAGACTGCTGCACACTCCCTACTTTAATGCCTTCCCTGGTAAGGTCTGACCACAACATAGTTTCCATCGAAGTAAAAGTAAAACCTGGACCCCCAGCTAAACCTGGAATATTCTGGAACTATTCTAAGGCTAACCTTGTGCTATTAAGTGAAAAAGTGGCAACATTTCATGCCCCCATAAACCCTAAGAGCACTTCTGCCTATACAGAACTGTTCACAGAAACCCTGTACAAGCATGTTAATAGCTGCATAGAGGCAGCTGTACCCACCAGGAAGAAGTACAGAACTAACTCCAAAAAAAGCCACCCTGGTGGAATCACAAAATCAATCAGTTGTATAACAGGAGGAAGAAAATCATGGCAAAAAATTAAGAGGTGCAGCACCCAGCAGGATAAAAGCACTCTCATCAAACTAAACAAACAGCTCAGAGGACAAATAAAGTCTACCAAAGCCAAATTTGAGGTACGTTTGGCCTCCCAGGCCAAAGACAACCACAAAGCATTCTTTAGCTATGTTCTCAACCTCAAAGGCAATGTACAATTGTGTGCAGAGCTCATTGTAAGTGAAGCCACCTATACTGAACTAGAAGATATAGCATACCTCATGATTGATAAATTCAGCTCCAACTTTACTTCTCTCTCCCCTCAACCTTCCCTCAGGAAATATCATCAAATATAACCCCCTCTAGTATCACTAGGTAACAGGTCCTTAATGCTCTCTCTAAGACCATGAACACTGTATCATTGGGCCCAGACAATATCCCAGGATGCCTTCTAAATAGCATGAAACCTGACTGATCAGGACCTCTGGAATTATTGTAGCCTCCAAACAGGCTTCGTGCCTCATGAATGGAGAACAGCAATAGTCATCCCTTTGCACAAAGGTGGACCATCTACAGACCCTGGAAACTACAGACCCATAAGTCTCACTAGTCTTATATGTAAAGCCATGGAAAGAATTATCATGGAGATGATCAATAAAGATATAGTAAACCTCCAGATACTGGACCCAACCCAGTTTAGTTTCATCAAGGGTAGATCATGCCTACTCAGCTTGGTACACTTCTTTGTGAAGGTCACCAAAGCAATGGATGAGGGCAAAATCATTCACACTGCCTACCTTGACCTGGCCAAGGCATTTGACACAATACTCCCTTGGGCATTGTTGACAAATTCAAGAGGTTAAGTACAAACCCGTATGCCACCCGGTGGATAGCAAACTGGCTCACAGGCAGGACCCAGGAATTGAGGAGTCAACTTCTACAAAGAGGCCAGTTACAAGTGGAGTCCCTCAGGGATCAGTCCTTGGACCGCTATTTTTTGGCATTTACTTCTCAGAAGTCAAGGCTAATGTCAGTGGTCTCTGGCTGACTAAATTTGCAGATGATTGCAAATTAAGAGCTGTCATTGAATCTCACAGTGACACAAATGTTCTCCGGAGGGGCTGACACAGACAAGCAACTAGTGTTAGAGACATGGACTGAAATTTAATGCCAAGAAATGCATAATAGTATCGTTTGGAAAGTCATCCATCCCTGGTAACTATCATATTGACAACACACCCCTTAGAGTTGACCCAGTAGTCAGGGACTTAGGGACACACATAGATAGTAATCTAACCTTTGATCATCACATGTCTACAGTGGTGAGGAAATCATTCTATGTTGTGCAACTTATAAACAAAGGTATGGCATCTAAGTCCAAGGAAGTAATTGTTCCACTGTATTTAGCATTCATCAGACCTATCATTGAGTACAATGCTCCCTTTGGTATATACCTAACCAGGCATATTCAACAACTGGTATGTCCACACAGGCTTCTCAGTGAAAGAATAAGGAAGTAATATGTCCTATGCAGACTGCCTCAAGGCCCTATCCCTATATTCTGTTTCCTACAGGCCTTTGAGAGGAGAGCAATGCCTGGCATTCAGGGCATTGTCAGACCCCATTCTGATGGACCTTCTGCATATCCACAAAACAAACAACACCAGAATTACCCATTCTAAAAACGTAAACATTGCCTGTGATATAAATAGGACTTGCTGGAGAGCTAGGTATGGATCCCAGAGACTACCACGTCTATGAAACAGGATCCCCATCCATGTGAAGCAGAGTTCCTCACTAACCCAAATCAAGTGCAACGTGGACAATTAGATGGGAAAATGTAAGTTCATCCCTGGTTTGGCACCTATGTCTCTAACGGACACAGGTAACCTGTAAATGGCTCATCTCCCAGGCCCATGCTTACACTTATCAAGGGTATCAGAACT
>NC_056744.1:660634698-660657198 GCF_019279795.1 Protopterus annectens
TAAGGACAGAGGGGGTAGAGAGTTAACTAGGGGACGTGCAGCAGCAAAGTCAGTTTTTGCTGAGGTGGTCTCAGATACATAACATACATACATGCATACTCAAGCATACATGCTCTATCTGTATATCTAGCTAATCTATCTATAAATAAGTGCACCTCATGCTATTGCAGCATCAGTTTGTCATTAGTGTGATATGCTTGAGAAAGTCATCAAAAGCATTCTTTATTTATTGTTTATTTATTTATTGACAGTTGATTACAGGCAAAGTCTGACAGGGTAGGTACCCATTTTCAGTGGTGTGTGGGGAGAAAAGCTCTACAGTATTACAAAAACATTTTAATAACAATAATTTTACCATCTTCAGAAATAATACAAAATACCTTCAGTTTAAATAATTATACTAAATTAGATATAATGTGAAAGTTGGTTAAGAATAGATACTAGTTATATGACAATTATTTAATATTTAGAGAAATTTTAGCCAGTTTAGAGAAATTAAAGGTAAGTTAGTATAATCAAACGGGAATTACAAAACATGGAGTGGAAGAAAAAAAAACACAGGATTATGGCATACTTAGAGTGTTAGAGGAATGCCATTGATAGAAGTAAGGAAGTCAGTGATTGGGGTTATTGACAAGAGGAATAAATGAGTCTGTTTGAGGAGCGTATATGCTGGTTTGAGGTTTTAATGCCAAAACTTTTAGATATGCCTGAAGCTTTGGTATTAGAGGTGGGAGTGTATTGTGAATATTTGTGGGACTGGGAAGGTGCAGATTTAGTACTCTGTGTATGTGCTCCCATATGTGGTGTGTGCCAAAGTATCTTAAGCACTGGTAGTGTTATGAAAATAGTTTTTCCTAAGGTAAATGGTCTAGCTGGGTTTGGGGTTAGGGACACAGGCAAGGTTTTTAAGTATAGAGCTAACACACATCAGTAAGGTAGCAATGAGTGCTAACCCTGACGATGTGTATGAATATGTATATGTCTAGGTACATCAAATGTACAGCACAACATAGTTTAATAATTTAAATAAACATTTATACAATCCAATGAGTGGTAAAATCAGTTGTACGAAACATTTTATGATCAAATATGAGCAAGAGAGTGAATAAAGCAATAGGAAGAAATGTAAATAAGTCAAGTTTAAATTTGTAGTTATGTAACATTTGACTGCAGCTATTTGGAAAGAATAAAAAAGGCCTTGAAATATATTCCTACATCTATGCATAGCCAGCCCCAGTAGACTAGGAATATAATATATACCTTACAGTATTCCATTTTAAGGAAGGCATACAAGGTTAAAAGTAGCAATCCTTCCTGACTATGTAATAAGTTTTTTTTATCCAGTATAACCTGGACAACTCCATCTTTGTACCAGTCTCGCTTATTAACTGGATTGCCAGCATCATTGTGTGAAACAACATTGCTAACTGCAGGTATACTTTTATATTAAATTTTTTTAACTCGGTCATTGGATATAGACGAGATTGTTTCATTTTTACAAGTGAGGTTCAGAGTTTTTTCTTTTTTTTTTTTGTAAACAAACTGAAAAATAATTACTATAAGACACTTAATTTAGTCATTGTGATTAGGCAGGCTGTACATTTTCTTCCCTTAGAAAATTAGGGCTGGTATTATTTATCAAGCAACACTTATAGTAAGTTCTGGCAGCCCTGTCTTTTTACAGTCTGAAATAAATTTTCTTCCAAATAAGGAACTGGTGAATTGCAAGTCTCTTTAATCCATGATCCTTTAAGGGCCTTAATTCTCTAAGCCTCCTATGTTAAATTTGACATAAGCTTTTTTATGTGGCTTATTGGAGGGTAAGGATCAGATGTAAGTGCATCTTAATACAAGAAACACAATCATTTAATGCCAAAGACTCCATTAACTACACTTTGGAGCACAGCACTATAGCCATGACAGATGTATGATTTACATTGATTTCCGAAATGTATTTCATTTTGAGAAACAAGTAACATAGCTGTCTCAGAACACTGTGCCAGCATAGCTCAGTTACTGAATGCCTAAGTTCTGAGTAGAGCATGATAGTTGAATGTAAATATTACACAATGGGAGAGAAAGACACATGAAAGATACAAGATACATTTTTGTTTCTTATCCGTTTAAATGTGTTGATCTTGCTGTTTTTTTTCCCCTCGCGATGTGAAATATGCACACTAACAAGTGCAGCTATAAGTTCAACACAAGTGCATATGGTACTTTTTCAGACATTATAACCGGGAAAAGCCGAAAGACATACATATACTTTACAATTCTGGAAAGTGATACCATCTATGTGCATTGCACTTTGAAACCAGTTTACGTTACAATTTATGGGAAAGGGCACTGTTCTTGTCATCATTATTTTAAAAGTTATTAAATGCTGTTTTAGGCATGGTTCAGTTCAGCTGCATGCTGACTTACATTCTGACCTGTCACTTTTTCTTTTTATATAACCTTCTGTGGAACACTATAGTATCAGCTCCATATTGGAAATACAAGACCCTAAAAACAAGTCATTATGCTTCAAAATCAAATTCTAAGCTCTTAAGAAAGCATCATGCAGGAAAATATACTGTTTGTTGCAAGCAACATGCAGGAAAATATACTGTTTGTTGCTATTCATCATTGTGATGTTCAGAGTGTTGTAACAGCAAAGTCATCAGGGACTGAATGTCAACATATTGGAATGTGAGGGATGGCCTACTCATAGACTGTGCACTGTTATTTTCCCTAAAAATGAGTTTAGGGAAACATTTACTGACATTGAAAATATTATTGAATACAAGAGGCAGAATATGAGTTTTAAGTTGATTTCCCTTCTCTGTTTTCTGAGTTAGTGTGAAACTGGAACTATAGAGATTAGTGGTGCTAGGGCTTGCCCCCACATTGAGTAGTGCAAGGGATAAGAATCTTAAAGTTTTTCTGACTTTTGTCAGTGTCACATGATACGTTTTTTTGTTTTGAGAGTTTAGACCTTGTGTTTGTAATTATTTGCAGATTAGATTTCTGGCATGACATTTTACATAGTAAATCTCTTGTTCCAAAACCTGTTGCACATTTACATTTCTGTGGGGGGAGCTTTATCCTCTTTACCACCCAGTTAGGGGGGTGTATTTCTTACACTCTCAGTTCACTGTAGACTAGGGTGTATACGCCAAGATACCAGATTTGGAATTTTCCCCCTTAATAAATCTTACATTTTCTCTAAGTATCACACTTATTTTCCTAACACTTTCTGTTGACATTCACATGATATCATCCAGTCTGACACTACAATTCTGGGTACAGGCAAATTGGGAAGAATGAGATGGAAGAATATTCTAGATAAGAAATGAACAATATAAAAGGGGTAAGAAAGCAAAAGTGTTATTCAGTGAAGAAAAGAAAATATTCATCCAGAGTCAGAAGTGTAAACAGTGTCAGACAGAGAAGATTCCAAGGTAAGGAATGTAGACAACGGAGTCAGTGATAAGACAGGTTCTATGGAAAGAGAAAGGTGGAATTGGTCTTTGGAGACAGTGAGAAAACCAGTTTTTGGAGGCAATATGCAGACTTCTTGAACTTAATTTTCTGAGGAAAAAGATGTTGGGATCCTACTTCTGGGAAGCAGAATGGCAAATGCATTTACAAGAGAGATGGCTTTTATACTTATTAACTATGACTTGACCTTGGTGGAATGTATGCAGAGAATTTTGCACTGAAAAGAATGGAGAATTTTAAAAATATATATTAAAACAAAAGAATTGCTGGCATACCTGAATCTGTGGCAAATCCGGATCTAAAGGCTTTTATTGAATATCCATCCACTGATATTCAGGAAAAAAAATGAGCTTAAGGAAACATTTACTGACATTAAAAATATTATGAAATAGATAAGATTTTCAAAAAGAGATCTGTTTATGGAACTGTGTCTGAGGAGCTTAGTAAGGAGTGACCAGATGGAGTGGGCTATGTGTCATGTTCAGCACCGCATATTCTTTCTTTCTTTCTCTCTTTCTCTCTTTCTTTCTCTTTCTTTCTTCTTTTTTCTTCCAGTTCTGTATTCTTAAGAATATACTAATTGTGGCTGATACTAGATCAGAAGCAAGCCTGTTTGGTGCTCTAAACAATATTTCCAATTGGTATCCCCCAAATTAAAGGTATACACTCCCTTAAAGGGGTTACAGTAACTAATGTCTATTGATTGCATTTTGTAAAATGATTTACTGCATATATTGTGTTCTACTTCTGCCTCTTTCTGATACTTCTGCTGTACTAATCTATCTGCCTTCTCTTAGGGCCTCCTACTTTCTTTTCTCACCCCCATCTTTGTTGTTGCTTCACTCCCTTTAGCCCTTTTTAACAACCCTGGCTGCTATCCTCCCTGCCTAGTTCTGCTATTTCTATGCTGAGACACTTCCTTAGTGATCATATATCTTCTGCCCTACATCCCTCCTAATACCCCTGGCCTAAAATTTATTTATTTTTTCCTCCTACAGCTGCTGTTTGCATTTTTCCCCAGTGAGTACACCCGACTAACCCTGCTTAATTGGATCTCTCACCCCTTTGCAGCTTCCTTGTGGCAAGAAATACAAGCGTTCATCTCACCTGCAGGGGACCTGTTAGTTTCATTAATCTTCCTGCTGTACTAGGCAAGTTTTTATAGTGAAACACTTTAGTGCTTATTTGTCAAGTAGCATGCTCACTCACTCACATAGTGTTGGACTTCCCTGAACTTTATTTCTCCATTCTTCTCTCTTTTTAGCAACTGCTAATATCAAGAGCTGCAAACTATGCAGACCTAATAAAGCAGCATGTGTTAGGTTGCTATTAGATATGTACGTTTCTTACCTCTAGGAATTGCTACTCTTACCTACTCCACTGTCTTGAGGCACACTTTAACACTTTAACTGATTGTTTCTACTATGGTCTGGCAAGCTTCCTCAAGGTTTTCAGGGATCATTTCTGTTCACTCAACCTCTCTTTCCCCTTTCCTTTACAGCCTGTGTCCCATTGCTAGTGTACTCTAACCCAGCAGGTCATTTTTTATACCATTATCTGCCTAAGCCTCTACTATAATTGTGACACGTGTGAGTTGCATTTAGCCTATTAATTGGTTCCCTTTGATGTGTACAACAAATAGTTTCTGCCTGTTTTGCTTGCTTTGCTTGCTTTGCTCCCCTCCCTGCCCCCATATCTCACCCACCCCCTGCACACCTACACTTATTCTAGCCAAACGTCTCTCCCATTACAATCACAACCAACCACACCTGCAACACCAACTGTAACCACACCTCCAGCCTATAATTAACCTCCCACCTTGAGTACCATGGTCCGACACACGCTACCTATACTCTTCACATGCACCCTTCTTGCACACATTACATCTTACCAAATTACCTTTATACCCCCACCAAACAACTTCCACTGCACAACTACAGTCTCCACCCCTCATGTCACACCATCACACTACTCATACACCTTTCACAACAAATACACCCCAATGCACAACCTACTTAAGCTATCACCTTCACCACACAAACAAAAAGTATCCCTAATGCCTTACAAACTATCCCTCAACCTAATTTATCTAGCACTCACTTCACCCAAACAAAAAGCTACCCCAAAACTTAAACTAATTCTCTCATTACTAAAACTAACATCCTCAGCCATAACAATACTTGCCCTCAGCGGGGACATCCACCCAAACCCTGGAACCCACAACTCCTCCACTGCTAGTCAGCCTAACAACCTCACCCACCCTCAAATTACATCCAATAGGAAAGCAACTGACCTACTTATCTTAAGCCTAAATATCAGAAGTATAACCAATAAAATCCATGAACTCCATGCTGCCATAGACTTATACTCCCCTGATGTTATCATTCTAACAGAAACCTGGCTCAAACCTCACATTACCAGTGAACAAATTCTCCATTCAGGCTAAGACAAGAGGTTGCACAAAAAAGGGGGTGGTGTAGCTGTAATGTATAAACAGAATCTTAATATTCACATCCTAAACTTATCAGCCTCACTAATTGACAAAGAAGAAATAATCTATACCAACCTAAACGTAAACCAAGACAAGACCATTAACATAATAGGATGCTACTTCCCACCTGGCAACAATATCCCTCCACTAGAAAACCTCCTCAGCTGGGTAAATCATCACCTTCCACAAGAAACCATTATATTAGGTGATTTTAATATAGACTGGCTATCCTGTTCCAACCACCATCCATCCCACCATCAAAATCTTCATGTTTTTTTCCAACTTATCCAGACACCCACCAGACTCCAACAAGCATTCTACTCTTGACTGGATAATAGTCATCAAGAGCCCACAATCATACACAGCTGGCTGCCTACTGGATAGCCTCAGTGATCATACCCCAACTTTCCTACTCAAAAAACACATATATCAGGATAAACCCATTACCTATCAGCAAATACGTAATAAAGTAAACTTTAACCCTGACAACTTCATCTCAGCCCTAAAAAACTGCAACTGGACTCCACTAAAATTCCTCAACCTTGATGACACTGTCCAATTTTTTAATACCACCTTCCTTAAAGTCCTAAACACCCATGCACCCACAATATTTACTAGAGTTAAAGCCCAGTCCTCCCCATGGCTACAACAAGCCACTAGATCAGAAATGAAAATCCGAGATAGAGCCTGGAATCACTGGCACAAGACAAAAAACCCTTCTAATAGACGGAAATTCTGTGAATTACGTAACAAAATCAAAAAAATTTATAAAACAGGACAAAATCCTATATTACCAGTCTGCCCTAAACTCCACCCAAAACAACCCTAAATAATCCTGGTCAACCATAAACTCCATCCTCCATCCAGGAAAAGTAGGAACCCCTCCACCAAACAAAACAAACTCCTCTAAAAACATTGCCACCTCTTTCAACACTCACTTCACACAAACCGTTCTATCACTAGCAAAACAACACAACCCCTCTCCCCTACCCCTTCCAACTATACCTAGTAACCTGCACACTGCATTCGCTTTCTCTCCTATCCCTACCTCCAACATAAAAAAACTCTTATCAAAACTAAAGCCCACATAACTAGCAGCTGACAACCTCCTAGCTGCATACCTTAAAATTGCAGCTGAAGCCCTAGCCTACCCAGTTGTAATCCTGATTAACCAATCTTTATCTGAAAGCTATGTCCCTTCACAATGGAAAATATCCCACATTAGCCTCCTCCACAAAGGTGGGCCCTCCACAGAATTCACCAACTACTGGCCCATAGCAATTCTGTCTCCTCTATCAAAAATACTTGAGAGATGCATTCACTCTCAGGTTCTAGGCGACCTCCTTGCTAACAACCTCCTATCTAACACACAGCATGGTTTCCGACCATACCACAGCACAACCCCTGCCTTACTTGCTTTCACTAATACAATCCTTCAACATAAAAATAATAGTTATTTCAGCTCTGCAACTTTCCTAGACTTATCTAAAGCACTCGACATGGTCTCTCATAAGCAACTCATCACTATCCTCAGTACTCTATCCTTCTCTCAATCTGTCACAAACTGGTTCCAGAGCTACCTGACTGACCACCATCAATCCATTGTTTGTCATAATGATATATCCCCCCAACTCCCTGTCTCAATAGGTGTTCCCCAAGGATCTGTCCTTGGACCCTTACTCTTCTCCATATTCACTAATACTCTAGCCTCTGCCACCAAACAAGCCACTCTCATACAGTACGCAGATGATTCCACCATCATCTGCTCAGCCCACTCCCAACCTGAACTTCAAAAGACCACACAGGAAGCCTTTTCCTCAGTTGAAAGGTGGCTTTCAGATGCACAATTAATACTTAACCCAAACAAAATAAAACTCCTCATCTTCCAATCCACCAAACACAATCTAAACACTCACCAATTTAATATTAAAGCCAATGACAACACCATTATTCCCCCAACAGACCGCACCAAACTACTTGGTGTTGAAATTGACAATAACTTTGACATCCATGTCTCATTAACCATAAAAAAAGTACAGAAAAAAATTGGACCTTTATACAGAAATAAGTAATTCCTCACCAAAACAGCCAAGATTTCAGTTGCAAATAGCCACCTTATGTCCACCCTACTCTACGCCTCTCCAATATTTACCAACCTAAGACAAAGTGAGTTAGGTAAACTCGAAGCTTGCCACAACAAAATAGCAAGGTTTGCCATTGGCGCAAACTACCGTACCCACCACTGCACCTCACTTATTGAACTAGGCTGGCTAGAACTCCCTCACCTCCTTCTATGGTACCAACTCTCACTCACCCACAAACTACTAAATCATCCTCTAAAAGTCCTCTCCCTCCAAAGTCTACTCCAACCTTATCATACCACCAGACCACTACACTCCAGCAACAAAAATCAATTACAGGTAACTAAAACCAGGAACTCTGCTGGAGAAGCTCTCTTCTTCTACTTCATAGCAAAATTATGGAATACCCTTCCTCACACTATAACATCTGCGTCATCACACACTAACTTCAAAGCTGCTCTAAAATCTCATCTAAAAGAGCACTGGACATGCCTCTGTAACAAACCTCTCTAACATCTCTATCCCAACCTCTCTAATCCCTTTCTTTCACCCCTCTGACTACCTTGGATTGCAGCCAGATACATTGCTTGTAAACCTATATCTCAGCTGTAACCGTAGCCACTGTTATTCAAGGGTAATAGCTGCTAGCTCAGCTATTAAAATACTTGTTAGTTTTTATGGCACCAATGATATAAGTGTTGTACCATTTAACTAAATAATTTCATTCTGAAGTATAACTGTTTACTACTATTGCTAAACAAAACCTACATATACTTCTTGTAACTTATAATTATTTGTTGTTTTTAATTGTTGTTTTTATTGTGGAGCTTTTCTCCCTGAGCTTCCGCTGAAAAAGGACCCGTGTCCAGTCGGATTTTCCCGGTCAACAAATGTAAATAAATAAAATAAATAAATAATAAAAAAGGGCACTTCAAACTGAAGTGCGAAGCAAAATAAAAACTAAATTCTTCTGCCTCACCAAAGACATATTGTGTACAGACATAACACCTCCTTGCTGAAATAGCTGAAAAGTTGCAGTGTAAATAATTTAACAGCATCTTTGCTGTATTGAAGTACAGAGCTACTAACTCCTGGCTACAGTTCATTATATGTCATTTAAGTATCTGCTGCTTCTAATGTTGCTTTCATGTTAAGGGGCAGATCAATACCTCTTCAAAAGTACCGGTTATGCCCACTGATTGCATCAGTGGGAACTGCCTCCTTTGCCTCACCCTTGCTATGGCTTTGCCACTGAAACTTTTCACTTGCTACCTCTGATAGCTAGGTGTTACCTACTTTGAATCTTATTGTAGCCCTGTAAATTTAATGATCAGGATAATGCACTACATAGCATCTCTGCTTTTGACATTTTTTACTCTAGGCATTAAAATGTGTTACTTTTCTTAAATGAATACTCTTATTAATGTAGAATATTATACCTATCAGGCTACTGTTACACCTATATTACAGTGTTATATACTTTATATACTGTACTTGAAAGATATTTGGTATTATTTAATGCCTTGGTACTGTACTGCAAATATTGTGGGAGGGTATTCAGAAAAAAAAAGGCAATGCTCTTTGAGCCATTCAAAGATCCAATATAACTTACTCCCACAAACAGCCTCACCTGTAGAGAAGACAGCTTCTTTTCCTTAGGGACCAAGCTAATGGAAGCCTGCCAGCCATCCACAAACATATTATCTATTACACTAACTTCAGATGTCTATTGAAAGTTCTCCTGCAAAGAAAAACCCTTTGCAAATGCCCCAGTACAGGGCATAATGTATAATTCTCTTCACCCTTTGTAGCATCTCAGCCTATCCTTGATCATATTTCTTACGGTAATCCATGGTACATTTTTTTCACTAGTCAACACCCTCTTCATTAATACCTGCTCCTTTTCCCTGTGTGTTCCTTCTTACTTCATCCTCCCTCTCCATTTTACTTACAACTGAGGTGCTTCTTCTTTGCACCTGTCTAATAGTAGAGTATGTCTTTCCTTCAGAAATTATAGTACGTACAAGTTGTTTTTACATTTACAATATTTATTAACACTTGCTACTTATCATAATGTTTTCTCCTTAATTTATATTGTCAGGATTTCACTGTTTATATAATTTTATTTATTTATTTATTTTACATTTGTTGACCGGGCTAGTCTAGCTGGATACATGCCCATTTTCAGTAGAGATCTGGGGAGAAAAGCTCCACTACAGTTAAAGTCATAGTACATAATTACTAGTAGAAAAACAAGATTGTTACATAACATAATAGTACTAATATGGTTTAAAATTGTGTACAAGCAATAATTCTAAAAAGAAGCTAGGGTAGAGCTTGCTAAGCAAGTTTAAGCTCTGTGGCAGATTAAAACTAAGGTAGAGTTCTGTTTCTAAAGAAGAGTACATGCTAAGTGAGTTTAAGCTTAATAGCAGATTAAGGAAAGGCAATATTAGTAGTAAGTTTAGTAGGCTGAAAATCACATCTTCACAGCGGTTAGTAGGAGATAGGATGAGAGTATTAAGAAAAACTACGCATAAAAAAAATGAAGGAGTAGAGTTTTAGTCAGGATTTGTGCAAGGGCATAGCCAGTGAGTTAGGAGAGATTCCTCAAGTTGCTTTTTGAATAGAGATGTAGAGGAGAGAGATGAGAGTTCCCTGGGGAGCAGGTTCCAAGACTTCCCTACAGTGTTTGAGAACAGTGTGTCTCCAGCCTTGTTTTTGGATTTATGTATAGTTACTAGTAAACTACTGGCTGAGCGAAGGGTAGAGAGATTTTTGTAGGAGGTGATAAGACTAGTTAGTATTGGAGTATTGGTAGGATGAAATAAAATATTGTAGTATTGTAATATTGTATATTGTAGTAAGTTGTTGAAATAATACTTGATTTTGGAGTTCTAGATATCCAAGTTGATTTAGAGTCTGACAATGGTGGGTCCTAAATGGAGAGTTTGTGGCAAATCTAGCTATGTTTTTATAGGTGAGCGCCAATTTGTTGAGATTGCTTTTTGAAAGATTTGTATAAATGGGAGAGGCATAGAATAGTGTGGAGATGAGCTGTGTGTGGGCAATAGTAGTTCTGGCAGTGGGGGTAAGGTAGGGTTTAATTCTGTAAAGGGTGCCTAGCTTTCTATTAATGGATTTTATGGTGGCATTGATGTGTATGTCAAAGGTAAGATTATGGTCAATTATCACTCCCCAAGAGTTTGGTGGTTGGTTCTAGAGATATTACAGTATCATTTTTGGATGTCACTGTAAGGTCTAATTGAGAGAACTTTATTGTAGGATCGAAGAGCAATAATTTTGTTTTTTTTGGCATTCAGAAGAAGGCAGCGTTGTAGGAACCAATTTTCAACTTTATTGAATACATTCTGGGTAAGCGATTGGAGTTCGGATAAGGAAGTAGCAGAGCAAATTATGGTAGAGTCATCTGCATATTGTATGAAGGTGGCTTGAGGAATTGTAAGAGTTAGATTGTTAATAAAAATGGAGAATAGGAGAGGGCCTAAGATAGAGCTCTGGGGTACACCAAGGGAAACAGGGAGGTGTGTAGAGTGTACAGTTCTTTGTCCCAGATCACAACTTGTTGTCTGTTTTCTAGATATGACTTAAACCAGTGTAGTGCCTGTGTAGCATGTGAGAGAGATTTAAGTATATCCAAAAGAAGATGATGGTTAACCATATCAAAGGCTTTTGAGAGGTCAATAAAGAGTACAGATGATAGGGAGTTGTTATTACGATTTTTGTTGATACAATCAGTGAAGGATAGAAGGGCAGAAGTTGTGATGTGGAATGGTCTAAAGCCATGTTGACAGGTGGCAAGTAAATTGTTATGGAGAAGGTGGTTAAGTAGTTGTCGGTGGATACACTTCTCCATTATTTTTGCTAGTGGAGAGAGTAGGGCTATAGGGTGATAGAGAGTTCAGTAGAGTCACCACCCTTATGAAGAGGAATGATATGGGAGATTTTCCAGATAGTTGGGATAGTTCCTTCGGTGATTGTTCTGTTTATAAGTATGGAGATGGGATAGGCTATGACTTTAGCTGATTTCTGTAGTTATTCAGCAGGTGGGAGGTCAGCTGAAGGGGTGCGTGGTTTAAGTCTTTGGAGAATGGTGCAGATAAGAGATGTAGGCACAGGTTGTAGATGAAATGAGGGAGACAAGTTATTTAATGTGAGTGACAGGTTAGTAGTAACAGGGGGTAAAGAATTTGCTAGGGGTTGGATTGCATTAGTAAAGAAGGTATTGAAGGCATTGGCAATAAGTTTAGGATTGTTATGGGTGGAGCCTGTTGGGGTTGGTGTTTTGGAGTGGCCTGGATGTAAGAGCTTATTTATGCTTGACCAGAACTTTTGTGGTTTGTGCTGGTGGGTCTGTTGGAGTTGAAAGTAGAAGTTTTTCTTGTCAAGGAGTACAGAAGTTTTAGTAGAGTTCCTCAGTTGCTTAAAGTGTAGGTGGTCTATTGGATTTTTAGTAGTTCTCCATTTGGCTCAAACTTTATTTCTTAATATGAATTTTTTGTCTGGTTTCGTTTGTAAGCCATGGAGCAGTTTTTCTGTTGTTTCTGATGGATTGAACAGGGACATGATAGTCTAAGATTTGTAGGAATTTAGTGTTGAAATATAACACTGCCTCCTCTAGTGGTAGGTATTTTAAAGGTGATCAATCACATGCCTTAAGTTAAGTTTGGAAGCTTTCTTGGTTAAAATTTTTGTTAAACCGAGTAGTTCTAAATAAGTTAGAGTTAGGAATGCTGATCTTTTGTCTACATACAAAAGGTAGAGAGTGGTCACTAATGTCACCTGGAAGGGTGCCTGCTTTGTAAGACAAGGGATGGTTGTTAACAAGGATCCAATCTAAGGTGCTTTCTTTGTTATTAGATTTATGGATTCTAGTAGAGGAGGTAATTTTTTGGGAAAAGCCATATAGGTTTATATGGGTTGTTGGGTTAGGTGAGATGCAGGTAGTCCAATCAATGTTAAAGTCACCCAGTATTATTGTTTCTTGGGGTAAGTAGGTAGTGAGCCAGCTAAGGATGTTTTCTAGAGTACTGATATTATTTCCAGGAGGAAGGTAGGAGCATATTAACTAAATGGCTTTGAAGGTACTGATTCATAGTTTTTCTGTAAGGGTTTCAGCGTTACTACTAATAGGAAGCTGCATGTCAAAAGTAGTAACTTGCAGCTCAGATATGAATAGGATGGCTACACCCCACCCTTTCTGGTTGACCGATCTTTTTTTCAAAATATTATATCCAGGTGGGGTAATTTTGTTATCTTGGGTTGTTAATTTTAGCCAAGTTTCTATAAGGCATAGGATGTCAAAAGAATGCACATCTAGGTGATTGTGGTACAATTGCATTAAGTAGTACTCTGCTGAGTGCTGTTTGTCACTGCAAATGAGTGTTTAGTTGTTTATTTTTTAGCCTATCTCTTCCATACGAATTTCCACTGCAGTTATGGCTGTGGCTTTATTTAAATACTATATTGTTTGGTAATTTATGAGTTAGAAATGTTTCCAAATGTTTGCCTTTCTTTCTTTGTTAAATCTGAGGTATATTAAGCACACTTCAGTTTTTTTTAATCTTTACATTTGAAAAGAGTAACAGAAAAATAAAGACTAAAATAAAATGTCATTTAATGGTTTAAGTAAAGCTCAAAACAATGAGCCATGTTGTGGCTCTTTTTTTTTTTGGGGGGGGGAGGGATAGGTAGTCTCAACATTGAAGCAATGCAGTATAATTGTTTAAAATATGGAGATGGCAGAGTCACAATATGTAGAAAAAAAGTGAACTCCAGATGAGGTTACTAAGTCCCTAGATTTCAACATCCCCTCAAAAGAAAGGAGACAAGTCACCACCTTTGAAAATGTTAAGGCCTTGTTAAAAGGATGGTGGTACCTTCTTTTACTGAATACATGTATAACATGACTTAAAATCACTGTATTTACTTATCTGTTTTCTTGTTTGTCTGTTGATATCTCAGCAATTAGGCTGATTCAAGAACCAGCTTCAGACATGACCTTGGCATGTGGCAGTACAATACAGAATTACAGTTTAGTTGTACAGATTAAATGAGTTAAGTGCCACAATCATCTATTTGTAATTGTGACACACTTGCACTGGCCCAGTAATCAAGGAGCCTCAATCCTCACCACCAGCACCAGTGAGGGGCATACACCTTGGGAGGATGACAAGTACACACACAGTAAAGTACAATTTCCCTTAAAAGCACAGCAATATCACAGTTAGTCTGGGCCTGATTTCTCTCTCTCTCTCTAGATCCCCAATGGCACAGCTATAGAGATGAGTCCTTAACCAGAGTTCCAAGCCAAGTCCTCCCAGCACCCACTCTGTTCAAACAGTGCTTTGTGTCCCTGCCTAAGTAGCTGACACACACACACGCATACACACACACACACACACACACACACACACACACACAAACACACACACACACGCACACACACACACACACACACACACACATACACACACATATTTTGAGATTTTATTTATACAAAAACACACACCTCGGAAAGGCTGGCACAGGTTTACTAGCTATGCCCCCTTCTTCCCAGACCATAAGGTAGTTAGCACTGCCACCAGAACCCCTTATTAGCTACTTTAAGGCCCTGCCCAAAGGGTGACCAATCTTACTGTGCAATGTTACTATTATCCAAATGTTAAGTGTGACCAAGACTTACAAGGCTATTTAAGAGTGGCCTGTACAGTGTCACCAAGTACATATGCAAGTACTCTAACAGCTTAAATATCTCTAAGCAAACCAGCCACAATTAAAGGTTTAAATATATTTAATAATAAATAATAAAAGAACAAAATAATACTCAATAATTCAACACAGTGACTGCAGAGTTCACAATCACAGGAAATATTTTAAAAACAGCATTGCAGTACAGTCTCAAATAAATACAGAAAATATCTAAACTAATCTTTACTATATTCCTATCTCTAAAAGAAATACTATACCTAAATCTTACTCACAGAGCAAGGCAAATACAGATGAGAAGTGCTGAATGGGTGTTTTCAGATCCAAGACAAGATACAAAATGCCCAGACTCACACTCTGAGAAAAATAAATAAATAGTAGACATTACTGCTGGTTTAGCTGAGATGCCATCACTCTTTGTCACTTGCCTTCAGTTCCCAGGGTAACAGAAACTTAGAATTTAGTACCTCTGTAAAAATACTTATCTCTCAGAAGTTTGCCTAGAACTGGAAGTCATAAAACAATTAACACTTCTAGATTTAAAACCTAGTAATAATTTCTGTTTCCAGACAAAAGGAAAACCTCTAGCTTTAGACATTGTGTCTGCTTGCTGCACTGAAGCTAGTTTTTTATAGCACATCAAAAAACACATTTAAATTATTTCCCTGAAGTTTTGCAAGTTAACTCTGTATGTTCCAACTTCTGCTATTAATATAGTTTATATACATTTCTGTTCTTTTCCAGTATGGTACACTGTGATTACATTCTTGAAGCTCAGTGTATAACATAGAGTTCTCTTACATTTGTAAGACAAGCATATGAATCATACCACTATTCACAAATGACATATGATTATTTACAAAATTCCAGACAGATGGGCTGGCAGTGTCACATTTCTATATAAATCATATTAATATTTTCAAGTGACATATAATTATTTACAAAATTCCAGCTAGCTGGGCTGGCAGCATTTTGGTTTGTCACAGTAATGCAACAGCAAATGCAGTTTTACTGAGAATATTAATACAATGATGACATTTAACTGTAGGTACCATCAAGAGAAGTAACATAATCATAAAAAAATTAAATCACAAGGACAGAAGGTTACAGCATCTACAGGAAAACAGGAACCTGTCAGTCAGTTTATAGCAGGTTCTCCAAATGTCAGCTGAGTAAAGTAACATCCCCAAAAGCACTTTCAGCAATAGTGGACAGGTTCTTTTTTCTACTGTTGTGTAATTTCATACTAGGAATATTTAAGTTTGGGGGGTGGTGGTGGTGTGGGAGTGGACCAGAGCTTAAATCCCAGGAAGACACCTTATTTAGGTAGTTGACTAAGTGTGATTTAAATGGGCAGATCTGAGAACAATGTCCAAAATACATAAGGACATGGAGCTGCAGAGAGCAAGGACCACTTCTGAAAATGTTTTATTTATTATTTTTAATTTACTTGTTATTTTTTTTTTATTTCTAGCAATATAGAAAAATGCTCCCTGTACATTGTGAGAATCAGAGGTTTGGAACTGTATGGGGTAATATAATATATTGTTTTTCAGTTTTTTATTAAAGTGGTGTAGAAGTTACAATGCTAATTTAAAAGTTAAAAGAGAATAGTGGCAAAAGTGTCCATTATGGTTATGAGTATCAAGTTAGTATTCAATAAGTTAAGGCAGTAATATTCTGCAGTATCAGCAAGGAGAATATTTATTATTCTTTTCCTTCCTTTACTCAGACTAGTTTATAGGTACGTGTTTTATGATGAGGACTTTTGTTCATAGGTTGTGTACCAGCATTAAGGCAGTAGGTTCATCTACTGACACTGACATCAAGTCCATACACCCAGTTGTCTCTTAAAGGAGTCTAAGTTCTTACTGTCTCTTATATGAACTGATAATTTATTCCACAATATCACCAATTATTGGGTTAAGCAAGAGTGATGTAATTGTGTCCTTGTAGTACATAAATCAAACTTCATAGCCTAATGTCTTCATGTTAAACTGCAGTTATAATTTTTTATGCCCAAGATAGCTTGTAAACTAGGGTCATACAACGTTTTGCAGGAAATATTAACTTACCACGGATGTAGCGATAATGAATAACAAATAAACTTAAGATATTTGCAACCATTATTGTAACTAAGTGAAATCCTGTTGCTGAATTTTCTTTTTACTCTCTTAAGATCATTCAACTGACCTGCATTGTATATACAAAAAAATGTATTGTACTCTAGGACTAGCCTAATATATGTTTTGTACAACAAAGGGCAAGCCTATAGGTGGGAAAAGGAAGTTTACAAGAAAGACAGGGTTGCTCACAGATACCCGAATAATAGAAGTAAAGGAAATATATATGGTAATATAGAGGGACAATATAGAGATAATGGACATCTAGATAGTTTAGACAATTTTGATCAGACTTCAGGCGGCAATGTTTTTTTAGACAGACAAAAGGAAAAAAGAAGGATAAACATTGGAACAAATCAAGGACACAGGGGGGAATATTATCAATATCATCAAAAAAGACCTATAGGGGAGGGACACACGAGATAAGAGCCACGGATAGAGTGGATAGGATAGTGAAGATTAATAATATAACTAGCGAATGCAATCAGTTTTTTATACACAATTATACACAATTGGAATTAAGGGAAGAACACTTTACTTTGTTTAGCAAAGGAGTGAAATACGTGCCTGTGAAAAGGTTTAAGGTAGAGGATTTTATAATTGATTTTAAGAAATACTTAAGAAAAGTAAATTTGGCTGTTATTTATCAGAATGATAACAAAAAGATAAGAAATACTTGTGAATTCAAGAAAAAGAGCACCTTCACCCCACCCCTGAATGCCACACTTGGGATTTTTGAGAAAATGGTTATAGATGAAATATATGCATTTACCTCCAGGGTTAAGAAAAAGGAAATTAAATACAACTTAAACACAAAAGAGGTTATAGTTTTAAGGGAGTTGCAAGGTGATAAAAAAACAAGAATAATGAAACCTGATAAAGGGGGAGGAGTGGTACTATATGATCAGGATGAATATAAGAACAAAATTAATGAGATTTTGTTAAATTCAGGCAATTACAATGTGTCTTCCAGAAATGAAGTGAATATTGCCTATAATAAAATTAATTTATATCTGGAAGACTTATTGATTGATGAAATAATTAGTGGAGAATTATACAATTACTTGAAAATTGACTCTCCCATTATTAGTACCATGGTAGGGATCCCCAAAATCCACAAAAATCTAGTGGATCCCCCATTTAGGCCCATTATATCGGGCAACAAATCGAAAACCTTCAACTTTGGAAAAGTCGTAGATGGATGGTTAAAACCCCTACATAAGTCCATTAAGCATATTGTTATAGACTCTTGGGACTTTTTGGGTAGGTTAAGGAATGACATGATAACCCCTGGAGCATTACTAGTGACCATAGATGTTGTAGACCTGTTTTCAAATATCCCTCAAGAGGAAGGGTTATTAAGGTTAGAAAACTCCATGAGGAAATTAAGCAATTTCTCATTCGAGAAGATGGAATTAATAGTGGAATTTATGGAATTGATCTTGAAACATAATTATATAATGTATGAAGGTGAATTTTATATTCAGACCAAAGGGGTGGCAATGGGGGCAGCCTGTGCCCCCATTTTTGCCAACTTGTACCTCTTTGATTGGGAAGTTGAGCATATACTCACCAGTAAGTGGTCAGATGAGATATCTTGTTATTATCGATTTCTGGACGATATCTTTATGATCTGGAAAAGTAACAGAGAAAACTTTGAATCATTTATGACTTATCTTAACTCTATAAGTAATGATTTGAAATTCACTTATAAAGTGGACCCTGATTCTATGCCCTATTTAGATACACATATAATGGTGGATGATGGAAAAATTAATACAAAAATATACAGGAAAGAGACTTTCAGCAATGGATATTTAGAATATACTAGTTCGCATCCTTTGAAACAAAAAAAGAGTATAATTAAGGGGCAATGTATCAGGGCCGCTAGGATGACCTCGAACCTTACTGATCTAGTAAAGGAATTACAACTCATAGGGGACATGTTTATTCAAAGGGGATACCCCCGAAGGCTAGTTAGTGACATAACTAGTTATGTAGAGAATGAGTGGGGAAAAAAATATGTACCCCTATTAGGAAAAGGGTCGCTGGTTAAGGATAAGAATATTATGGGCACAGGGGCTGAGACCCAAATTGATTATACAAGGGCATGTATATTACAACATATGCCATGGACAACCAATATTAAGAATATTATTATTAACAATTGGAATATATTGAAAATGGATAGGAAAATAGTGGATATTGTAGGGGTAACACCTAGATTCGTTTCCAGGAATGGGAGTAATATGAAAATGGAACTGGAAAAGAAAAAATGTACCAAGGTTAGTATAGAAGAGGAAAAAGGCACCACAAGGTGCGGAACCTGCAACCAGTGTAGACACATTTTTTAGAGAAAAGTCTTAAACTGGAAGACATCCTTGAGACTGAGATAAAGTTTAGGAAAGGTAACTGCAGAACTTCCCACTTAGTATATTTGGCTAAATGTTCCATGTGCCCAAGTTGCTATGTAGGGAAGACAGATAGGAGTTTCAGAGAGAGAATATATGACCACTATTATTGTATAAAGAAAAAGGATACAAAAAATGCCTTATGGAGACATTTAGAAGAAAGTAAGAAATGTAACAGGTTTTATTTTGGCATTTTGGATACTGTTGTTGTGAATCCCAGGGGTGGGAATATTAGTAAAAAACTGGGGGAGCTAGAAACAAAGTGGCAAATTAGATTAAATGCTTCAACCCCACGTGGGTTGAATGACAATATATCAGTCAAGCCAATATTGGCAAATACAGAATTGACAGATTTATTGGGATGTAGGAAAAATAAACATATGCATGTGCATACAAATATATATTTTTTATGAATGATTTTAAAATGATATATTTATGTATGTTTAATTCTGATAATGAATATTGACACCCTGATTGGATGTATAGTAGAAGGATGAATTATTATAGGAAATGCAATAGGAATGTTTTTTTAGAAATGTTTTTAGGGAACATATGGCACAGTGGCACTTTAAATTTTTAAGTTTTCAATATGTCTGCAATTAGCTAATTAATTAATGGAAGCTGAATGTATATAAACCCAAGTTTGTGAGGTAAGACTTTGTTCTGAGGAAGTCTAAGTGTTTTAGATGAAAGCGCTTAACTATTTGTTAAATAAAGACATTTTTTAATACTATTTGGAGTGCCAGCATTTCGAATCCTAGCTACAGGAAACTGCTTTTCTTTACTGATTTACAGAGTTGACTGTTTCCAGACTACTTCGTGTTCTCATATGTTTTGTATAGTAACAGAAGAGACATCTCATTTATTATGATAAGATTTTTAAACATGTATCCTCCATTTTGATACAACTTTATTACTTATCAGTTGAGCATGTGTGTCAAAAGAAAGATTAGCATTTGTGGTTATTCCCAGGTCTTTATATTGGATTACCTCCTTTGGTGGATGTTTTATTAGGTACACAGACAAATGAACTGCAGCCTTTCCAAAATACATCATGTTACATTTATCTTAACTAAAAATCATTACTTATATTGTGTGTTCAATCAATGTTCTGTCTTATATAAGAATTTAAATGCTCAGTACCAAATTCATTTTGTACAATGAACCTAACTTTACAATTGTCTGTATACTTATTTATCCAAAATGTCTTAGGCAATGGAGGCAAAAATATTATATGATGTCTGTGCAAGAAATGAGCCTTGTGGAACTCTAAGATGGATAGGAAGAGACTAGGAGCTTATAACCTGTATTGTCATGGATTAGGAGCTATCAGTTAACCATGACATAATGCATTTTACAAGGATTATATTGACCCTACCCTTGATAAGACTTTGGTAAATTACATGGTGAGGAAGAGAGTAAAAGGTCTTGGCTAAGTCTAAGAAAATTACCCCACATGAGGGACCTAGATCCAGGGCCTTAGTAATTTGATAATAAAACTTAATGCATTTGTAAGCATAGATCTACCCTTTACAAAAAAATGTTACATTTTAAGTACAAAAGGGCAATATCTGTGCTATTGTTCTCAATATTTCAGTAATGGACCTTTCAGAGTATTTGCCAATAATGGAAATAAGGCTAATAGGTTTATAGCTGTTAATATCAGTTGTGTTATATTTTTATGTATTGGTGTTATAGTAAATATTTTCCATGAGCTGAGAATAGTACCTCTTTGTAATAGCTTATTAAATAGTAGCTGAAATATTTATAGTAAGTGACTTTTAATTGTTAGTAACTGTATAGAGGGATCGAATCAGGCTCTGTAGAAGCTGAATTCTTTATTTTATTAAAAGCTCTATCATCCCCTGAGATATAATTGGGCAAGATGAACTGTCAGGAATTACAATGTTAGTTGATAATCTGTCAAAACTAGATCTAACTGTGAACAGTGTTACTCCCCCACACTTGGAGTTCTCTATGAAGGATTCATATTTTGTGTAATTTGAAATCTGTAGAGCTGATGTGCTCTAAGATTCCACTTTTGCTATAATTGTATAATGTTCAGTAACTATACCACGCAAGTCATCAGACATGTTGTTTAGACTGCATTGTTATAACATTTTTTCAAAATTCTGTCAGATTTTGTGTGTGCTAGTGTTGCTAGTGGTTGATGTGTTAGATTGTATAAAAGTTTTCAGATACTTCTTTTTTTCCTGATACATAAAACATCCCTTATTGACCAAGATGAAGTTTGTTTTTGGAAAATATGAGATTATCATATTTACAGTCTTTCCAATAGTGGATACATTTGATGTTGTATACTGTACAAAGCTGCACTGACCAGCTATTGAAAATGTGGGCTCTGGTAAATAAGTAGTCTTATTTGACTTAGTTTAAGGCTAACAGAAGCTTCTTCAAGCATTTCAATTAGCTCTGGAATGGCATTCTTCATATGGCTAAGTGATGTTGACCTCAGGTCATTGGTTCTTGCATGGAATAAGATCAGATTCTTACGCATCTTTTCATGAAGTAGTTTTGGTGTTACATATTTTACATCTGAAGGTTTTAAACCAGCTTGAGCACTCATTGTGATATGATTCTTGTTTAGGCCACTTATGGCTCAGATTGCAGGCTTAACAACAGAATCACTCAGGACAAACATATCTTTGGGAATAGTTAATAAGTTAAATGTAGACGAAGGGATACTATTTGTATTTCTACAGCCTTCACTCTGGTGCATGTATTTTGTATTTTTTGTTTTATGAAATAAATATTGCATCTTGACTAGCATCACCAGTACTTTTACTTCTTTTCCTAACCTTCATCCTCATTATGTTGTCATGAGTGCAAGAAATTCAAGTTTGCTCAGGGTAGGAATCAGTTGTGGCTTGTACAGATAGTACATTGTCACCTGTTACATCATCATGTTATTTGGGAATGGCCACATTGCTTAGCCAGACTAGGGTTTCCTTATCTAAAGTTGTGACATCATCAGGACATCTGGCCTGATCAGTTACCTTAATGTTGTCTGAGCTGAAAGAGTCTGGCACTTTTATGTAGTCAGGACTGCAGAAAACTGTAGGCTTTATTACTATTACTTCTAGGTATAAGTTTCACTCAAAGCCTGTTGACAGTCTTAGACAACCTGTTGTGATGGATCCAGTAGCTGGGAACTGCAA
>NC_056744.1:660662198-660714698 GCF_019279795.1 Protopterus annectens
CCAAAGGCCTTCTGTGTTAGCCTGCCTTCAGAGAAGAAGATATCAAACAGGAGAGGTTCCAGGATGGAACCCTGTGGTATTCCACTTGTCACTGCTTTGAGGTCAGATTTGGAGTCTACAACTTTTACAGTGTGGGTTCTATCAGTGAGCCAGTTGGCAACCCATCTTGTGACATAGGGATTTATACCTAGTTTAGTGAGTTTAGCTATAATTCCAGAATGGAGGATGGTGTTGAAAGCCTTGGCGAGGTCAAGATAGGCTGTGTGAACCATCTTACCCTCATCTACGGCTTTGGTGACTGCCTCAAAGAAGTTGATCAGGTTCAGGAGGCATGATCTGCCTTTCACAAACCCGAACTGGGTGGGATCCAGAGTTTGGAGGTTACCAATGTTTTTGTTTATGAGTTCCATAATGATATGTTCCATGGCCTTGCAGACCAGGCTCATCAGGCTAATAGGTCGATAGTTCCCGGGATCAGTGGTGGCTCCCCCTTTGTGGAATGGGATAATTGTTGCTGTGTGCCATTCAGTGGGCACAAAGCCTGATGCAAGGCTATTATTGAACATGGTGCTTAAGTGGGGGGCCAGTTCATTCTGAAGTTCATGTAAAATGCATCCTGGGATGTTGTCTGGTCCCATGGATGCTGTGTTTGTGGCTTTAGAGAGTGCAGCTTTTACCTGCGTAGTTGTGATTACAGGGACTCTGCATTCTTCCTGTATAGATATGGGCCCTTTAGGAGGTGGGGGGGTAAAGTTAGCACTGAACCTATCTGCCAGGATGTTGGCAATATCAGTTGGTTCTGTAATTTTTGTGCCTTTGTGCTGTAATTCAGAGCAGATCTGGGTGTTGCCATCAAGATTCTTGACATAGCTGTAGAATGCTTTGTGGTTGTCCTTAAAATTAGTATCAATTTTGCTTTCATAGCTAGCTTTGGAGGATCTTATAAGGGATCTCAGCTTCTTACTGAGGCTGACCAGGGAGCTCCTCCACTCATGGGATTTTACTCTCTTTTGCAACAGTTTCTTCCTTCTGTTGTACAGTTTGCTTATGGCAGGAGACCACCAGATTGGCTTCCTTTTTTTGGAGGATAGTGTCTTGGTTCTGTTTGGGATAGCATGATCCATGCACTCGTGTAAGTGCTTATAGAGTGCATTTGTGTAGGATTCAGAAGTTGCAACTGTATTGTACATCTGCATGGGTGTCATGAAGTTCACCACTTCTGTCTTAAGAAGCATGAAGTTGGCTTTGGAGAAATGTTTTACTGTGGTTTCCTTAATGGGGGGTGGGGGCGGGATGTGGATATCAAGGGTGATTAGCTTATGGTCAGATCGGACCAATGAGGAGTTGACTTCAGGTGTGGAACACCGGTCAGTCATGTTGGTAATGACTAGGTCTAGGATATTGTTGCCCCTGGTGGGGGTGTGGATAAGTTGATTCAGGGCATTGGAGTTTATGAATTCCAGAAAGCGTTGAGCTAAGGAGTTGCTACACAAGTAGTTTTTCCATTAATGGTGGGGTAGTTGAAGTTGCCCATTATTAGGGTGTTTGGTTGAACCCTATTATTTTCCAGTACATCAAGAAAAGAGGAGTGGGAATCCTGGGGCATGGTGAGGGATCTGTAGCAAGCTACAATTTGGATTGCAGTTTTGCCCAGAGTTAGTTGCACTTGGATAACCTCAGATGCATTATACTGAGCAACTAGCCTGGAGGTGTGGATATCCTTAATGAATATGGACACACCTCCACCTTTGGTGTTTCGGTCTAGGTTACATGGCCGAAAATTGTGGTATGAGTTATAGCCTGGTAGTGCAGGGGTGCCCTCTGGAGCCTTGAACCAGGTCTCAGTCACTGCACAGATATTGATGTTCTCCATTTTATAGTAGTAAGTTTCCAGCAGGGGTAGGGATATACAGGAGGACATAGTCCACAGATGGCACGGGAACTGGATGAGTTGTTCCTGCCAAGCTCAGTTATTCCAGGGGCAGGACATTACACTGACATACCCGTTGTGTATCTGTCCCAGGGTGTCACAGCTGCACATGAGGGTTTTGGAATGGTAGGACATAAAATACTCCTAGCACAAGTATGATGCTGCACCAGGATCCTTAATTTCTTCACCAGCTCTGGATGTGGGTTAAGGATTGTCCACAGGAGGCTAAGGTTGATTTGCAGAACTGGTAATCATGGAAAGGACCTTGGGGGGCATTCTGATGGACAGAAGAGCTAAACAAAATAATAATCCTTATGACATTACAAAAAACTGAAACACAACAAAGAAACAAGTAATAAAAAATAAAATTAATACAATAAAACTTTTATACAAATTATGTGTCAAAACAAACACAATAAACTTATCAAATGCAAATTAATTATCCAAAGACAATAAATATACAGGAAAGGCAAAACAAATTAATTGAACTGTAGTCTGTAGAAATAATCAAATAAAACATAACAGTATTTAGAGTGAATGGGTGACATTTGTGCAAAATTTGGTTGATGGTCCCCTCTAAACTTTATTTGGAAGATTGCTGATTGTCTTTTTTTTAATATGATGCAGTTTATTGTCCCACTCAAGCTTTATAGGAAAGCTGAGCATAAGAGATGAAAACATTTCAGATGGTCAGTGGTCTGTTTTATGATTTGCTGCTTAGTAGATGGTGTGGAAGATAGTTAAGTGCAAACCTGTTGATCAAAGGAAGGTAATGGTTAGCATAACATTTGCCATTCTATACTGCCAGGGGTTATGTTTTCAAAAACAGAGTTGCAGGCTAAGTTGCTGTACTCACATTAGAGAATCACAAGAAATGGGCTCTTTAATTGGAACTGGCCATTATCCCCAACCTGAGTGTGGGGCTTGTTGTTTTTTACAGGAATATTATACTGAAGGATAGATCTTTCCTTCTGTGGTTTGGGGAGAGTATGAATATTGCTGCTTGTTAACTGGGATCCTTTATATTGGCAATAAATGTTTCTTCACATGAGGTATATATTGTTTGAATGAGAGTTGTTTATCCATTGGAAGCCACATAATTTTTGATAGACTTTCCCTCTTTGGACATACAAGTACTGAAACATTTTATAGAGAAAAGTTTTGATGAGATTAGTTTTGAGACACAGATGAACAACCCTAATAGAACACACATACAGGCAGATTCAATAAACCTTACATGGTCCATCAAGACTGTGGGCAGGATTCACGAAGGCTTGGACGGAGTGTAAGAGATGTGTAACACTCCATGCACGCCTCGCGATCCAGGAACAGCCCGAAACTCCGTGTAAGAGACCAGCTAAAACGTCTCTTACATGGACTGAGCGTGGATATGCTAAATACCTCACGTGCAGCCGAAAGGCATGCAAATGAGGTAGAGTAGCGTCCATGAAACAGAAAGCAGCCCGTGTAAGAGCCATTTTAGCTGCAGAAATGTACTCAGTTGACAACTGAGTACGTTTCTGCAAAAATCACAATGGAGCCATGTCAGCTCCAAATAAAGGGTGCATATGTGTCAGGCAGCATGCCAATGGCCAAATATGTGGCCATTGGCAAGGTACCCCGATGCAAATAAAACATAAAAATGAAGGTTATAAACCCACAAATGTGGGTTTTATGCAATACATGGAATGACAATGGAGGGACCAGCAGACCAAAAACAACATGGCCACCGTGTAGTGGTTGCTAAGGGGGGAAGCTGAGTCTAAGACATGTAACTAAGCATTAGTAGGCAATCTGATGTAAATGAGGGTTAGGATACTGAATCCCACAGTCACATAGCAAATGAGCACATTCTGAGTAGTGTAAGAGATACATAAGGGGGAGGAATAGAGTAGGAGATAGGTGACATCACAGGGGGGAATGGTAGAAAGAAATGCAGTTCATTGGAGGTCAGTGTTACATGACAGATGACAGACACAGATCATGGAAAGAGGAGTGCCACAAGATAAGCATGGGAAAGTCAAGAAATGGAAGGTGTACATTGTTACTTACACCAAAGTTTCTTGCTGGGCGTGCATGCGCATGTGTGCGCGCCATGAAGCGCGAGTAGGGCAGTGTGCGCGCGTGTAAGGCAGACTGAGCATGTGGGAGCGTGTTGGTAGATTTCTAACACTGTTTGCGCTGGTGTGCGTGCGTTTTAACCCGAATAGGCAGATCCTGAACTGTGTAAGCATGTGTGCACGTGTGTAAGCCACTGTGAGCGTGTTTCTGCTGGTATGCACGCTGCTCCCCCCGAGGAAACAGAAAGGAAAAAGGAAGCAACAGAATTAGTAGGAAGCTAGCAGGGAATACTGCTGGAGCTAGCAGGTGAAAATAATTAGAAGCAGGCAATTACACAGGCAGAATAATAGCCCAGCCCAGCACTTAAAACTCTGCAAACAGCAGTGCAGGATGTTTCTCTCAAGAGACACTGCAAGACAGGAGTAAGCTATTAGAAGTGAAAGTTGAAAAAGCTGAACTCAGAGCAGAAATGCTAGGGGCTGCCATAGCTGTCATAATGAGACATAGGCGACTTGCTGAGGGTGGTGACAATGCAGATGGTGCCAGACAACCCACAGTGAGGAGACGGAGAAGAGTGTACAGGCCCAGGGTCACCTACCACGGGTTACATGAGCTGGAGATAGTAGAGCGCTATAGAGTGGATAGAGAGCTCCTGCAGCAAATAGTTGAGCTGTGCTGTTTCTGCTGGTATGCACGCTGCTCCCCAGAGGAAACAGAAAGGAAAAAGGAAGCAACAGAATTAGTAGGAAGCTAGCAGGGAATACTGCTGGAGCTAGCAGGTGAAAACAATTAGAAGCAGGCAATTACACAGGCAGAATAGTAGCCCAGCCCAGCACTTAAAACTCTGCAAACAACAGTGCAGGATGTTTCTCTCAAGAGACACTGCAAGGCAGGAGTAAGCTATTAGAAGTGAAAACTGAAAAAGCTGAACTCAGAGCAGAAATGCTAGGGGCTGCCATAGCTGTCATAATGAGACATAGGCGACTTGCTGAGGGTGGTGACAATGCAGATGGTGCCAGACAACCCACAGTGAGGAGACGGAGAAGAGTGTACAGGCCCAGGGTCACCTACCACGGGTTACATGAGCTGGAGATAGTAGAGCGCTATAGAGTGGACAGAGAACTCCTGCAGCAAATAGTTGAGCTGTGCAGGCCACGCCTCACACACAGAACCAACAGAGGGTAACCCATCCCAGTGGAAACCAAGGTATGTGTTGGCCTAAGAATACTAGCAACAGGTACCTTCCAGAGACCAACTGGTGATATGATGGGGATATCACAGGCATCAGCCTCCAGGGTACTGCACCAGTTCCTGGATGCCATGTCAGCACATGTCAGTGATCATGTATATTTCCCCAATGCCCGTGAGGTATTGGCCAGCAATATGCGTCTCTTCCAGCAAATAGCGGAATACCCTGAGGTAGTGGGTGCAATAGACTGCACGCACATACGCATCAAAGCACCAGCCGGTGAGCGGGGTAGGGCCTACATTAACCGCAAGGGCTTCCCCTCCATCAACTGCCAGGTCGTGTGTGATGCCCAGGGCATAATAATGAATGTGTGTGCTGGCTGCCCCGGGAGCTACCATGATTCCCACATCTGGCATTTGACGCAGCTGTACCAGACATTTGCCAATGGGGACATCCCACACGGACACCTAGTGGGGGATGCAGGTTATGCACTGGAGCTGTGGCTGATGACACCCATCAGAAACGCACACACACCTGAACAGGAACGCCAAAATGAGGCACATGCACAAACACGTAATGTAATAGAGCATGTGTTTGGGCTGCTCAAGTCACGGCTCCGTTGTCTGGACACATCTGGTGAGGCCTTGCAGTACTCACCAACTACATGTACCCAAATTGTCATGGTATGTGCTATGCTACATAATATGATCTTGCGAAAACAGCTGCAGCAGGACCAGCATAGGGCTGGGCCAAACAGCCCCCCACCATTGCCAAGGCCATCACAGGCAGAGCGTGACTTGGAGGAGGAACAACCTGAGCCTGCCCCAGTAGGCAGAAGGAGGCGTGCCCAGTATGGCCTGGCCTTGGCAAAGAGGCAACGCATAGCACATACACTGGCTCAGTAGGAACCCTGGGAATGATACCCCTCTCTGACTCACTCAAATAATAACAGGGATGCCTAAAATGACATGACCTGCTCACAAACATGTACAGGGAGTGTAATATGTGCATCTGACAGAGGCAGCCCTGCAGCACCACCTGAGGCATGAATGCCATGTGTTAAGTAATGTAACACCATGTACTATATGCACATTTGAGGAGCCTGACTAACATCCACCCTCACCAAGCATGAAGCCACAAAATGACGATGGGATGATCAATTGCAATAACTGGCTGAAGTAATGCAGTTAGTCAAAGGGGAGCCAATGTGTTTCAGACTGGGAAGACATGCTGAGCATGACATGATGCACCACCTGCTAGAGGTGGCATGCACCTATCAGTCCAGGCCCCATGGATACTGGCAAAGGCTGTCAGTACCCACAGCGTGCCCTGAATAGGTAAGTCTCAAAACACAAACCCACCTTCATAGGTACCACAAGGGATAGGAACCTAGATGTAATGCTACCCAATGCCAGAAGTCTAAACAGCAAGATGCGTGCAGTGTAAATGCACACAGAATGGAGAATGTTGATATTTGTCCTGTAATAGAAAACTGGGTCAAGGCTCACATCAGCACCCTAACACTACCAGGTTACACCTCATACTGTGCTGTACAGCCTCAAAACATGGAACAAGCTACAAAAGGAGGGTGACTAGCAATAATTGTCAAGGATAACCACACCCCCATGTTGGTACCACAACAAGAAGCAGCATGGATTAGCCATGGTCAAGTACCAGTGGCTAAAACCGCCTCCCAGTATATAGCCTGCTGCAGACTACTGTCCTAACACCAGGAACTGCACCTGGCCTATGTTGGAATACATGAATATATCAAGCCCCCCAAACCACATTATATTGGTTGACTGAAAATACCCAGACATACACTGGGAGCATTATACTAGCACCAACACAGTAGGAGAAAAGTTCCCAGAATACATAAACCAAAATGCCCAGGAACAACGTACCACCCCCACAAGAGGGGTAAGCATACTGGATGTGATAATCAGCAACATGCGTACTGGATGGCAAGATGAGAAGTGTATTCCTCACTGGTAAGACCAGACCATAGAGTAATCACACCGGATATACACATCCTGACCACAGTACTTGGCCAGAAAACCACAGTGAAAAACATGTGTAAAGCATAAGCTGCACCCCTCCAAACTGATGTGGAATCTACTAAAGGCCCTGTGCAGGTGCAGAATATGGGACACACCACAGAACCTGTTATACAGGCATTCCATGAACACAGCCAGGAATGCTTGGATTATGCAATCACAAATAACAACAAGACACAATGCCATACACGCAGGCATCTGGCATGCTGGACTCCAGCCATTACCAAACCATGCAAGAGAATGAGGAAGCTACTACATGATAGAGCAAACATAAAAAGGGAAGTAATCACTGATCAGTAGTATGGCAATAAAATATGTCCACACATACAATCCACTAAGGCCAGCTACAACAAGTAGAATCTGTGAATCCTGAGGCAATGTTACATCTGCCCCAAGTACACAGACAACCCTCAACTCCCCCCAATAAATACAAATATATGTGAGAGATGCAACCATTTATCCAAACCGGAGGCTGAGCTCCCCCAACTCAGTACTGTCAAAACTAGTCAGGAGGAGAAGGTAACCACATACACCACAAACCCAGTCCCACATAGGCCTATCACAACTGTAAACCAAACACATAAACACAGAAAAATATTCCCGGAGGCCCTAATTACAAACACACCACACCAACAGAGGCCTCCAAAGCAGACCCCAAGCAACCACAACCTCCAAACATAGCACATGCAACACATAGTACACAAAGCTGGTGTGCCAAACAGTCACAGGCCAGAAGGAGAAACAACATGCCTGATACAGTTGTAATAGGTGTCTGTATAGGCAGACACACTGCTGTCCCACTCACCAGACTGAACAAGGGAAAGGGTACAGTAAGCTGCCTGTAGGCTGCTACAATACGCCACATAACACAAGAACGCAGGTCACCCCAAAGCAAGCAGAAATATGATGCACTCATTGTCCATGCTGGTGTGAATGACCCGAGATGTACCTCCCTGGACTACATGAAAAGAGACATGGATGAGCTCTCTGAGTATGTACTCCAGGCCGGTATGACACTGGCCGTTTGCAGCATCCAACCCTCACCAAGAATGATGCCACAGTACAAACACAGAATGATCAGCTTTAACAGGTGGCACAATTACAGCTGTCAGTCCAAGAGGATCTAATGTCTGTCTGCTTGAGATGTCATGCATGACAAGCCATGCTGCTGTTCCAGGGATGGCTTGCACCTGTTACCCCTGGGTATCTGGATACTGGATAAGGCCTTTGCCACCTCCATAGAGCCGTACGTAGGCAAGGCCGAAAAGACTAACCCACCACCCTAGAAAACATAAGTGGTAAGAAACATAAGGGTAATGCTGACCAATGCCAGATGTGTAAACTGCAATATGCGTGCTCCTGAGGCACTTCCCAGTATGGAGAACATCGATGCTTGTGCAGTGACAGAAACCTGCTGCAAGTCTACTGACAGCACACCAGCACTACCAGGTTATACCTCATATCATGCGTTATGGCCCCAACACCTGGACCAAAACATCAAAGGAGGGGGAGTATCCATATGCAGCACAGACACCCATACAGCCAGGTAACTGACAATGCACGAAGCAGCGGAGACCAGCCATGTGCACCTAACTGTAGTCAAAACTGCTGTACAGTCTGTAGCATGCAACAGACCACACTCTCACACACAGGAACCCCACCCAGACATCTGAAGACACTGGACAGTATGAATGTCCCACCAAATCCCAAACAAGGTACTCACAAATTACCACATAGGTGGTAAACCATTATGTATGCAAGGAGCAATCAGGGACCTAGGGACACAAGTCGACAGTAACCTGTCATGTGACACTCACAATGCCAATGTGGCTAGGAAGACTGTATATATTGGACACCGTATCATGAAAGGATTCACATCTACATCAACAGAGGTCACTGTGCCCCTGTACTGTTCTCTTATCAGACCCATAATCTAGTACAATGACTCATATGGGATGTACCGTACCTGACATCTGCAGCGGTTAGGAAGACCTCAAAGGTACCTCACCAAGAGGATAAAGGGTGTCAAATATGTCATATGCTGCCTGGCTGTAGACACCCCAGCTGAATGCAGTCACAGACTGCCTACACAGAGGCATTGTATGTCTGTTATACAAGGCCATGTCCAACACAGGAGTAATGGACATGCTCCACCCCAGGAAATCAAAGCCATTGGAGCTGTGAGAGTGACAGATGTCAACCTCAACACATAATGAAATAGGATGTGCTGGAGGGACAGATACATAACCCAGAGGCTCCCCACACCATGGAACAGGATCCCACTCCATGTTAGGCAGAGCCCCTCACTGACACCCCTCAACAGGAATATTGCCAAGTGGATGGATGATCATAGATGTACACTGGGGGTCTTCACTGTGTCACGTCCAGACAGAGGCACAGTTAAAAATCATAAATGGCCATAATATTCACATAGCAAGGGGCGGCGAAAGACACACACACTCTGGCTAGGCTTACTAATGCCCTAGGGTGGATAGCCTAGTATGAACCTATGAACTTATGAAGATACAAATTGTACAGGACACTAAGGATAATCACAAGGCTTACTCAACTGATGGTAGGAACCATGTTGGGAATTCACAGATATGCTCCGAATCACACAGATATTACAAACAACATACCAAACACACACACATATTGCCAACATACAACCTGACAGGTGCAGTGCAAACCCCCCCCCCCAGAATGCAAAATATCTATCCCAGAAGACTGCTGGCCCCCTGACATTGCAGATGCTGAGGTAACAGCCATCATCTACAAAGCAAAACACACAGCAGCAAAGGTATGAGATGGTGTCCTGGGCTGAGGCCAACATGGACTCCAAGAAGAATGGAATACCAAATCACACTACTGCTCAATGTCAGCCTTACCACAGGATATGTACCCAAAGAGCAGTGTACAACAACAGTGGTCCTTCACAACAAAGGTGTTGCCTGAATGGATACTGCAAACTGCCACCCCAGGATCCTGACAAGCTTGGTCTGCACAGCTATGGAAAGGATCAGCATGTACCACAGACATAAAGCTATCGGGGACCTACTGACATCAGACCCTACCCAGTGTGGCTGTCGTAAGTGCAGATCCTGCCCCTAAACATGTTTGACCCATTTGAAACAGTCATTAAGGTCATCGATGAGGGCAATGTGGTCCACACAGCGTAGCTTGACCGTGCAAATGCTTCCAGACAATACCCTACGTGTTCAGTATGGATATGTTCACCAGCTTAAATATAAACCCCTATGTCAGTAGAGGGGTTGCAAACCAGACCAAGGACAGAACTGACATGGTCAGACATGCTGCATCCATGTCAGACTACAAACCAGATATAAGTGGCATCCCACAAGGCTTGGTCCTGGGACCTCCCCCGTTCCGTATATATGTCCCATAGGTACAGGCCAACATGGAAGGACTGTGACTGAACATGTATGCAGAGGAGTACAAACTGCCCACCATATCTGACCCCCAGCTGACACAAGCAACCCACAAAAGGGCCACATAGAAACAGACAACTGGTGCCATAGCCATGTCAGCAAGCTAATTGCAGAAATGTGTATAGACAACCACCGTGGATATACAGTAAGTGCACACCAATTACCACACAGGTGTTAACCCATTACGTACCTAACATGTAATGAGAGACCTGGGGACACAAGTTGATAGATATCCTGCATTGGACAAACATGTGGCTGTAGTGTTCACAGAAACATACCATATACCCACCCAATCATGAAGGTTGTCAGATCTAGATAAGGGGAGGTCACTGTGGCTCTGCAGTCATCCTTCATAAGCGTCACAATTGACTACAATAGCCCCTGTGGAATGTACCTCAGCAGACACCTCCATCAACTGTAAAGTCCACAACAGTACCTCACCAGGAGTAGCAAAGAGCATGAACAGATGCCATGTGTTGCCTGATTAAACAAACTGCAGCTCCACACACTGCCATACTGCCCACCCAGAGGCAAGCTGTGCCTGATGTATGAAGCCATGTCCAAGCGGGAATCAATGAACATGCTTCACCTTGTACAATCTGAATGGCAGTGAGCTATGCACATGAGAGACCTGAACCCCAGCACTGACATACATAGGACAAGCTGTACTGAATGATCCATAACACAGAAGCCACCCCCACTCTTGAATAAACTCCCAGTACAGGTTAGCCAGAGAGTCACCCATCGACACCCCTCAAGAGGAATCTTGATGAGTGGATGGGAGATGGTAGGTTTACCCTGGGTATCACTGTTATGTCACAGGTAGACGGAGGCACAGTATACTAACCATGACATATGTCATGGCAAACTCCAGTTACAATCTGTGTCGAAGGACAAACACACTCTCTGACTAGCATCAGAAATGGCCTAGGGCACATCGCCAGTGTTTGCCAATGTCCACCTATGTTGTGGAATACACTACCAATGTTGGACAAGCCTGGTGTAGGTAGTCCATATCTGAACATAATGTAACATGGTCATATGTGCACAACTGGCCCCTACACAGTCTGTTGTGCTCACTATGAAGATGTCAAGCAGTGATAGGACTAAAGCCCAGGATACTGTCCACCACAGTGAAAGTACTGAACCAGTACACTATACGGTACTACAGTGTTAGGTCATTATGAAAGGATGTTGACAACTGTATGCAAAGTATCCCATGCAATCCCTGCAGGCACAGTATAATCCCTGTTGTGGTCAGACACGAAGCAGTTGGCCAGTAAGTACACAACATGACACCCAACACATAACTATAAACGTGAGATATTGTTGAAGTTCACACTCACCCAAATATGTGGTGGACTGCAGAGTTCAACATATGGAAAGCTCACACTGGGCATGCTCGCACACTTTGATAAATGAGGCATATGTCAGACAACATGCCATGGAAAGGCTGAACTGGGCATGCTCACACACTTAGGCCATATCTCTGTTTAGCAGTTGGCCACACATATCTGGTATTTGTACGTGTCATTCCAGGAACCAACCACAACACAGCAATCTTCCCAGTGCACACAGTAAATGACTACAGAGACATAAGTGATATAGTGGATCGCCCTCATATTCAAACATCTTCCACAGATACACAAGTTGTTCATAGGAACAGGGAATGCTATGGCAATAAAGACCTGCAAACAGTCTAACAGCAACAAATATTGTGCATCTGACAATTAAACATATGGGTGTAGAGGTCAATACTAGGCTGTTTGCCCTAGGGAATGACAGCTTAGCCAGAGTGTGCTTGGCATCTGCATCCCCAGTACAGTAGGCTACTGTGCCACTGTAAAGTAGGTCACATAAGGCAACGTGTGAGGCTAGTGTGCTGTGCCTCTGTCAAGCAGGGACACAGTGGAGATCCCAGGGTTTGAATGTGCTAAGCCACATCCATGTTGTTAGTGTGTGCTGGAAGAGGGTTGCTGAGGACCTCTAACAGTAAGTGGGCATCAATAACAGACTGAGGGGAGCCCTATCTGCATTGCCTGGACAATTCCACTGTCAACACTGTGTTGTGATGATTATGTGGGATTGAAGTGTCGTGCCGGTACTGTTCAGAGATGTCCTCCCTCTGTGGGCTACAGCTCTGCAATGTATTAGCTCACTCTGTCTGTTGGACGGCTCATATATGGCTGGTGTACACCTGACAGGTGTCCTGTTGTGGAGCAGTCATGGGTATATGTGGGATAGCATGATCAATGCAAACCTTACACATGCTCATAGAATGCAATTGTCAAGGATTATGCAGAGTGGCCAGTATAGTCCCCCAGCGTGGGTCCTTTGAAGTCGTCCACCCCAGTCTTCACAAGTGTAGAGTCTGCTTGTGCTAAATACAGTTTGTTTGCAGTGACAACCTTGCCTTGGGGTGGGGATGGGATATGGATGTCCAGGGAAAGGTGGGTATGGTCAGATATCAACAATGGTGGTCTACCTCTGGTGTGGAACAGTGAGTACCCATGTTGCAGATGGACAGGTGCAATATGTATTCCCCCATGTGGCTGTGGTGAGTGGTTCTGCAATAGCACATGGACCCACAAATTGTAGTGGCTGTAGGGTAATGTTGTAGAGGTCTGAATGGTTCCCACACACAATATGCCTGTACCTGATGTTAACAACTGGAATGGTGTATGTGAACACCTGCATATCCCGGCACTGTTCCCAGGGAAGCAAAGTGTGTGTCCTGGATGTGGGAGTGGTGTTCTGGACTGGTTGTGTTGTGTGTTACAGGTCCTGTGGTCATGAAGCATGGTATAGAACATAACCTGCCAGTGCGATGTGCATATCTGACCCTGAAGTAGGTGGCTGCAAATGCATATATATGCTATCCCCCACCTGACAGGTAGTACTAGATGTACATACCTCTGAAGAAATAAAGATGTCAGCACCCTATAAATACTGCAGGTGCAGAACAGATGCCCAGTAATTCGGATAGCGCGCTCTGCTAATGCATCTCCCTCAAGTGCCATAATATAGTTAGGTAGAAGTTTGAACCCTGCAAATGCTCAGTGTGTGTGTGTGTGTGTGTGTGTGTGTGTGTGCGGAGGGTGCTTAGTGTGTGTGCAAGTCTGTGTGAGGGAAATGTCCCTTTTGGCAACTGGGAAAACACTCTACAGGATGCACATTCCCCTATCTAAGCACTGATGATGTCAGCACCCTATAAGTACAGCTGGAGAAGGGAAACCTCCCAGTAATCTGAATAGCGCACTCTGCTAATGTGTCTCTCTTAAGTGTCATAACATAGTTAGGTAGGGGTTTGAAACCTGAAAATGGCAAGTGTGTGTGTTTAGATGAGGGGAGTTTGTGTGTGTGCAATTCTGTATGAAAGACATGTGCTTTTTGGCAATCAGGAGATCACACTACATGATGCACATTACCCTTTCCAAACACTGATGATGTCAGCACCCTATAAGTACAGCCGGAGAAGAGGAACTTTCTAGTAATCCGAATAGTGCGCTTCGCTAATGTGTCTCTCTCACGTGTCGTGACATAGTTAGGTAGGGGTATGAATCCTGCAAGTGTGTGTGTGTGGGGGTAGTAGGGTGTGTAATTGCAAGTGTGAGAGAACAGATCCTTTTGGCAAATACTACAATACACCAGATGCTGCATATTCTCCAGTAAATACAGGGGATGTCACCACACTATCAGTACAGCCAAACAGGGCTACTTGCCCAGTAATGCCAATAGTGCGCTCTGCTACTGGGTCTATTACCACTGTCAGAGCACAGATAGGTATGTTTTGGAAACCCACAACTGCCATGTGTGGTTGTGTCACACAATATGACCATGTGTGGGTTGTTGTTCATAACAATGCATGCCATTGCCTAAACCAGCAATGGCAATGCACACATGTATGTGTGTGACACATACACATATATACCTGTGACCTTCAGTAGTTACCATGTCTGACACGTGCCTCAAGTGGATAAATGGTATTCGCAATGCATTACATTATGACTGTGTCTTACTGTGCAGGGGCCGCACGCGGTATGTGTCTATACAGTGTGGGTTGTATATGGTATAATACCAACAGCAGGGGATACACATCTGGTCTGGGCCATATAGTCTACATGTAGTCGATGAACAGGTGCTGCATGTTCCCACCTATTGTGGGAGTGGTAACTTGTTGTTCCACTGCAATTCAGTGACTACATGCTGGGAACCTTTCAGCTAGTGTGTTGTAGCTACAGTAATGCTCACGCACAATGTTTGGCTGGATGCAGTCCAGCCATATAAAGACATTTCTAGAGACTGTCGTATTGCCAGTGCTGTTAGGGAGGACAGGTGGGTTTCCTGTGTATGGGAGGGTTGTGTGTGCCAGGCTATGAACCAGAAGGCAGTCCAACACACTGTTAGCTGCTCATGGATAGGCCCTGATGCTTTGTGCTGTGCCAACAACCTGGAGGTGTGTGTATCTGTGGTGCCTTGAGATACCACCCCCCTGTCCATGTGTGTTACATGTGTAGGGGATAACAGGCATGGTATGAGATATAACCTGGCAGTAATGGGTTGCACCTGTGAGCCATGAATCAGGAATCTGGGACTGCACAGATATTGCAGTTCACCATGCTGATGACAGTGTCCAGTGCATGCATCTTGCGGTGTACACTGCTGGTGTTGTGTAGCATCACTGTTAGTGTCCTATCCTGTGTGATACCCACAGAAGTGGCTATGTAATCCATGTCCTGCAGCAAAAGGCACTATGTGTGTATCAAGGGGCTTCACCAATATACAATGGCCCATGGGTGTCACGTGCAAGCTGCCCCTCGCAAATCATTGTGGCTTCCCTAGCATGTAAGCACATGTTGACAGCCATTGGATAGCCTATGAATGACATTGGAGATTGAGCAGAATGTAGACATAGAACACCCTTCCTACATATTGTGGTAGCATACCTGGTGAGGGTATGATGGCAACCAAGATCAGGCTCATACTGGCCCGTGCCACATGCTGAGAGATCCCTTCTATGTTCCCTATCATGTAGTCCAGGGAGGTATGTCTCAGGTCATCCATAGTGGCATGGACAATGACTGAGTCATATGTGTCCATGCCTCTGACTGACCTGTATGCATGTGTTTTGTGGTGGACCATAGTGCCCCATGGGTATATCACTGTGACCTTTACCATGTACAACCTGTTGAGCGGGACCCCACTGCAGTGGACAAGAGAGGCGCCTGACACATCTGTAGTAGGTGTGTTGTGTAGCCCTACAGGCTGTGAGTGTGTGGCACACGGGATGTGTGTGCCATGTGTGGCATGTGCTCTGTTCCGACGTAACGTATGCCTGTGTGCCAGCTGCGGAGGTGTGTGAAGCTCAGGCAGGATGCTATTCTGAGTCTCCAAGTATGCCCCAGTGTGTTCGGATTGCTGTCAGTGCAGGTCTATGTCAGACTGGTATTGTAGTCACTGTAGTATGTCATGCCACCTGACAGGGTATGGCAGTACTGGGTTCAGAGTGCTCAGTCCCCAGATTGGCTATGTGGTGGCATCCCGCACATGTGTTGTACGTTCCTGGCCAGGGGAGAGGATTGACTGCATACATGTGGCAGCTGTGACATTGCCACATGACTCACATATACCACAACTGGAGCATAGAGGTAATTCTCAGGTTACCTTTGCACATACTACCATAGTAGTGTGATTGCCATGGTGATTACCAACACATAGGGCCAATGGGGAACAACATACTGAAGGTGAGTATGTGTGGGTGTACTGCTACTGATTTCATAGCACTGGCATATATGACTGCACACGTGGGTAAATGCCAGGTAAGTCATGTGCAATGTATCACAGGCAACGTACACGCGAACAGGACAGACAGTGACGTTCTGTCATGTGGAAAATTGACATACGTATAGTACGCTATGCAGATGTCACTAGGAGTCCACAGAAGCTCTGTAACTCTGCATTGCAGGTGGAAGCAGTGTTCCAGGGAACCCCAAGCAAACATGCATGCAAACAAAGCTACAGTAAGCAGGGCTGGAAGTAGTCCATTGTACAACAAAGAAGGGGTAACACTTACAGTAGGTAACAGTGCAAATATGTAGGCACTATCAACATGTACCCAGGAATGCACAGCTCAGATGTCCATGGTAGAACTGATATTATGTCATAGTTAATTGTGATTTGTATTACATTGGTACTGCACACATATCAACATGCGCAAATATCTACATTGCATAGTCGTTGTGGGCAACATGCCACCATTACTGTACATGTCCATCATTGCGTATCACTACATGCATTAGCTTCTCCCCTGTGCTACCTATGTATGTGGCTATCTGTTGACATCCTTACCACCGGTATGCAATAATGTGCAGCTGTTACACTATGGTACTTACTATGGGTGTAGATAACAATTCAGGACAGTCATACAGTTACTGCATCAGGCATGCTGGGATATACACACAGTCATATCAGCACACTGTACTGTTACCAACATGATACTAGTAATACACTTCTATGTAGTCACCCTGTGCATCAGCAGCATGTTTACCTGTTCCTGCACTGATGTTGGAGATTGCAGGAGGTGGCACAGTTTCATCATATGCACAGGGTGTGACTTAGGTATGCCTGAGTCTGCCACTGATACCACCAATTGACATGTGTGTGTATATGTGTTGGTGAGGGACAGAAGTACAGGGTGGGGCACTGTTGGTGCAGTGTGTGCATGTATGTGGTAGCCCTAGGTGTTAACATTTTGCATGTGTGTATGCATGCACACAGTTCCACCTCATGGATGCCATATACTGGAGTTTGTGGACAGCCACAGACTGCACCTGGCAGGTCATACAGATCAGTGTCTGTGGGCACGGACACGGTACCTGTGCCTGGCAGGGGTGCTACGGACCGTATCCGGTACTAAGGCAGACTGGGTACTGTCATCAGAAGCGGGAGTGTATTGACTGGACACAGGTCCCTGTTGGGACTGTCCAGAGCCACGTGCACGTGGTCTCCTGGGGCGTTCCAATGACAGCACAGACCCAGCATTGCTGGGGCTGCAGCTGGCACTATGGGGTCGTCCGCGGGCCTGTTGTCATCCGTGCCGACTGCCAGCTGCTGCTGTTGCTGGCATACGGCCACGTCAACGCCGCAACTGTCCACCATTGCCCTGGCTCATGGACATGTGGTTGTGGAACTGCTGTAATATGTCCCCACAATGTCTGTCTATGACATCGGTGAAATTATGGATAGCATCCGCGATGTCACGCATACTGTCAGTCATGGCTGTGCGACATGCTCTCAGCTCCCTCAGACCCTGTCTGGTGTACCTTTCCATACGCGACTGTGCCTGCATGACAGCCCGAAACATAGCTGAGGTTGACAGGCCTCTTTGGGCACGTCTGCCAGAGGCAGTACGCCCACGGATGCTCCCACGAGAACCCATGGGCAACTGTCTATGTGGTACCGTCGCAGGACCCTGCCCATGGCTGCTGTGTGGGGAAGCATGTGCCACAGATACCACATTACCCTGGTCAATGCCCACTGTATCCTGTCCATCACCTAGGGACAATGGTGACATAGGATGTACTGGCAGGATGACTGTGCGCAATGATGGGGTTGACAGCTGTGTACTGTCAATTGGCTGACCAATGACGGACCCTGACACACCTTCCTGTGCCATTACACAGATATCATCATTATCAGTACCTGTGGCACCAGATTCAGGTTCCCTGCTGCAGGACACCAGAGCAGCACCAGAACCTGTGGGAGGAAGACAGGAAACACAGTTTACAATGTCTACACAATGTTATCAGTGATGCACTAATGCACACTTGCACACATGCACAAGTGGACACATGCACACATGCACACATGCACACGTGGACACAGGCACACATGCACACATGCACACATGCACACGTGGACACAGGCACACATGCACACATGCACCCGTGGACACAGGCACACATGCACATATGCACACATGCACACGTGGACACGTGCACACGTGTACACATGGACACATGCACACATGCACATATGCACACATGCACACGTGGACACAGGCACACATGCACACATGCACACATGCACACATGGACACATGCACACATGCACACGTGGACACAGGCACACATGCACACATGCACACATGCACACCCCGCAGTATACACACAGAGCACTACTGAGTTACACTAGTATTACTAACATTATCAGGACTATTATAGGTATTGTTAAAACACACTCACCAGCATGGATGGGCTGCCTTGCTGTAACACCGGAGGGACCTGCAGAAATGAGGGGATTAATGTCAGTGGGCACAACTGTGCCATTGATACTGCATATGATACAGTGCAGTAGTACACCAGTTGCCTTTCACATGTCAGCTGCTGATATTGGCAATATCACACCTGCACAATTACATACTATGTTGACAGCTACATACCACGGACACACCTTACACATGCATAAACTAACAGTGTACAGAACAGTCAAGTGTACATATGGCATATTACCTGCACGCTCCATGTCGTGTTGCTGTGTGGATCCAGCCTCCATCATAATGCAGGTGTGTTGCTGTTGATGTTCCTGGGCTGGAGCCACAACACTTAGGAGTAGCCCCTCCAGTCTGGTGAGGGGGGGATGTGTGGCCACCCCACCTCCTTTGGCGACCTGTTGCCTGTAGATATCCGACGCACGCTGACGGACATTTCTGATTAAATCACTGCAGTGATGTCATACCTGCTCATATGTCCTATTATGCGTGCCAATGTCATTTACCCTATGGACAAGGTCTTGCCACAGTGCAGCCCTCTCCTGCTGATTCTGGCTGGTGCGGGAAAACAGTATGTCATAATCCCGCACCAGGCTCTGGTGTATCTCTTCATCTTCTGCAGCAGAGTAGGCAGGATTTCACTGACGTGCCATGTCCCTGGAAGAGAACACAAACAGGATATCAGCAGACTATGTCAGCAATATATGGCACACATACTATACATGATACTCAACTGTAGTGATATACTACTACTCCCATATGTAGCACGTGTGTGTCTCTTGGTGGATACACAAGTACATGGCCAGATATCAGTGCTCAGCCAACACCTGTGCAACAATACCTGCCACATTCCATACAACATAGTAGCATGCCCCATCGGTCAGCACACTGAGACAGGTCCAATGCACAACCTCACTCTGGGGTTCATACCAAGGTACTGTATGTGGAACGCCATCCACTAGTGTGATCTGGACACAAATTACTCGGCCTGGATATACATATCCCACCACCACCACCACCAGCACAGTAGACTACTTTGATATATATGTGATTAGACAGATATTCACTTGTTAGGACTGACATGGTATCCATGCAGCCCACTGGGCCAGTGGAAGCCACAACCCACACTGCTGACCCCTTTGCGAATGCTTCCCACGGACATCCCAAAGAATGCATGGAACATGCACACACTTTTCTAACCCAGACCCTATGCACAAAGGTTAGGCATCCTGTCTGGTGGACCCCAGCCAAAGGCAGATTGTATAATGATAGAAGGAGGCTACTGCAGGACAGAGCAGATTCACATAAAGGGAAGGCATCTGTGGTCACCACTGGTAATAAGCTACGGTCTCTCATAACAACATCCACGGCCTACTCTGGGAGGGAAATGGCCACGAACACTATAGATAACCACAAGGCCTTCTTCAGTTATGTTAGACATATGGACCAAACGCCTCAGATATGTTCTGAGTTACTACACACCTACTTAACATTCACTGAACACACAGATATTGGCAACATTCTGGCAGACAGGTTCAGTGCACGTATCCCCCCTCCTTCTCCCCCACACTTAGAAATACTTATCACAGCTGATTGTAACCTCCCTATCATCTCAGATGTCCAGGTGAGGGCCGCCCTCAGCAAAGCAGAACACACAGCATCAATGTGACCTGATGGTATCCCTGGATGTGTGCTACGTGAACTCCAAGAGGAGATACAACAGCATATAAGACTGATATTTAACCTTGGCCGTACTACGGGATATGTACCTGAACACTGGCATACAGCAACAGTGGTCCCACTCCACTAAGGAGGCACCTTTACTGACCCTGGGAACTACCGCCCCATAAGCTTAACCAGCCTGGTCTGCAAAGCTATGGAATGATTCATTTTGGGACGCATATACAGCAATATTGGGTACCTGCAGACACTTGATCCCACCCAGTTTGCCTTTGTGATGGGCTGATCCTGCCTTTTGAACCTGGTTGACCTTTCAAAACAGTCACTACAGCCATTGATGAGGGAAACGCAGTCCATACAGCCTACCTGGACTTGCCTAAGGCCTTCAACACAGTACTCCACTCAGGCATCATAGACAAGCTCATTAGCTTACATGTTACTACATATGTCACATGATGGGTTGCACACTGGTTGACATACAGAATCCATAATATCGATATTGCGGGAGCCATGTCAGACTCAATGCCAGTCACATGTGGTATCCCAGAGGGCTCTGTTGTAGGACCCCTCTTGTTTGGCATTTACTTCTCAGATGTGAAAGCAAACATGTGAGGGTTGTGGATGACAAAGTTCCCAGATGACTGCGAACTAAGCGCCATAGTCGTTACACCAGCTGACACACACATCCTACAGACAGGCCTCACTGAAACGGACAACTGGTGCCAGGATCATGGCCTAACACTGAATGCCATGTAATGTATAGTCATCCCCTTTGGGTGACACTACGTGCACACAACTTATCACATGGACATACCTATAGCTACAGACCAATTACACATATGGAGGGTTCACAGTATGTAGACTATTAACTTGTTACTTTACATTACCTGTGTTTGTCGCAGCTGGTTGTGTTACCGTTACTATAGCTTCCTGCTGCTGCTAGCCCAGCTTGATACTGACACTGATGACAGCTTCAACTTACTTTGTGTAACGTGTGTTTTTGTTTGTGTTCTTATTTTCTATTTTTCTTTTTTTTTTTTCTTTCTCTCTCTCTCTGTCTGCCTCCAGATGGTGCAATGAAAGTATTGCATGTGTGGAGTGGGAGTACAGGATGCTTTTGTAGGTATCTGCATAAGTCCATGTGATGGCCTCTGCACCAATTATAAGCCAGCATTTGCTAATTGCATGCAGCCAGTTGTGTACTGATTGCAGTTCTCACTGTGATTTCAGGACAGTGCTATAAAAGGGTATGTGAGATAGGCGTTGCCCTTTCAGACTGTAAGGGCAGGGACCATGCTGGTATGCTGTGGACACTGTTCTGTGAGTGTAAAGGTTAGTATCTCTCTCATGATTCAGGCTGTGTTGTAGATTCACAATTCTCCATTCCTCTCTCCTGTTTCCTGTACTAAGTGTGTATGCACACTGACACCTACAACTATATATATATATATATATATATATATATATATATATATATATATGTAAATATACATACATTTATATATGTACATTAACTGACATTATTACCTACTAGCTACCAACTAGCATGGCTGTTTCTGTTCACACACTACTATTATAGAAATCCACTAGATTTGACAGTAAGTATACATGACATGCTTTGTGTACTACACATCCTATATTCCCTTTACATTCCTACTATTACATTATATATTTATTTTAGCACAATGTTCTTGTATAGCAGTCATGGCTTAGTGGTAAGTCATGCAGACTACTGTTTCCAAGGTCCTGGGTTCAGGGCTGACAGTGGGATTTTATTTTGCTTTTGAACTGACTACAGGACCTGTCAATTAGAGTGACTAAGGCACTTTTAAGCAGTTGTAACTGGGTTAGCACTGGTTTGCGCGGAGCTCCCGCATGCGCACTGGTGTTCAGCTCAGCGCACACCCGCTTACAACCGCTTAACAGTGCTTACACTGGCGCACACCCGCGCTATTTTCTTTGAAAGAAATGAAAATGGGGAGACAGGAAAGTGGTGAAAAAGGGGTCACAAAGAGGGTAAGACAGTAGGGAAACAAGCTTGGGTTTTGCAGGAGGGATGTAGGTAAGGCCCATAGCTGCCCATTTCTTCATCAGCAACAGCTGTGCATATGTTTGTAATTTGGTGTGACATTTGAAACCTTCCACCCCTGAGAGAGGTGTCAGGACAACAATAATACTTGTTGTACAGCCAATTGTAATTGATAGTTTCCATGTCCAGCAGACATGTGTGCGGAATGGGCAGCTATGTATGGGGCGTAATTTTTTGTGGGTACAGAGTGCCCTTTTTTTTTTTTTTCAGGTGAGAGTGGTATGTCAGGTAAAGGAAGTCGGTATAGCTGGGGAGGTAGGTTGGGTAGGTCAACAGACAAGACAAACAAGACGCATACAGGGCTAGCGTATGACACGTGTGGGGGGGGGTTACACAATTGACGGGGACGGATGTTTGGATATCCAGAGCCCATGAGCCCACAGATGGCAACAGTGGAACTGATATCCCCACCCATGGGCAGTTGCCACTGTTCCTTCACTGCCCAGGACGGGGCTGTGCTGGGGGCTGTGTAGGCCGGGCAACAGGCATGCCCGTAAGTTGTGCCACCTGTGCCTCAAGCTGGCGTAGGGGCCCAAAAACAGAGTCCCGGATCTCCCTACGCACCACAGTTCGGACGCTATGGAGGGTGAGTGGTGGTTCTCCTCTGGCCACACTTGCAGAGGGGGGACGGGCCCCATCCCCTGCAGCGCTTCCACCCATAGGTGGCACAGGGCCACCAGAGGAGGGTCCAGACTGGGCACTAGTGCCAGGTGCACTCGCCAGCTGAGGTGGGAGAGGTGGGTCCGCTGGAACCCGCCTTCCCTGTCGTCCTATGTTTTGCATTATGTCATGACAGTTTGGGTTAGTAACATACAATACCATTCACAATTAGTTGTAACAGCATGCATTAGTATTCCCATTAACCAAACACCCAGATATTCACACCATTGAACAGCGAGCATAACACATGCATAATTTGAACAGCAATACACAGTCCAACAACATGCGGGGTTGATTGATGGCAACAGTCCATCAGGTTTGGATGTATGAACAGGGCAGATGCATCAATGTACATGCAAATATTTATGACCCAACAGGACAAATGTCCAGGGGTGTTAATTGTGATTGCACATACCAATTTCACGTGGAATGGATTATATGTGGTTATAGGGTGGGGTGAAGAAAATATTATTAACACCTTCGAATACCAATACATATGCTGTACATTTCTAATAGCTGCAGATATATACACACTACTGTTCTAACTACAGTTTCCTATATGATTACTTCAATTTGGTGATAGGACTGTTACTGCTACATCAATATACATTTTATTGTTATTCATACACGTTCATATCTGGCTTTGTTTAGCTACATCATCCTGCTACATTTGCTTTATATAGCTATAGACAACTGTGGATGTTTGGTATTTCAGACAATCATACTATCTGCATATTGCAGACTGAGAGCAACATATCCAGATTTTGGGATACACATTCCAGCTGCAGCAACACTTTGAACACATTTCGCAGTTTGGTTCTGCTTGTCACATTCATTTCATTCTGTACTGACTGCAGTATACTTTATTCAGGGTTATTACTACTTTATTGGTGGATTCATAACTCTTTCTCACACTCTCTCACTTGTTTTCATTTTACTATTCAGGATGGTACTTACTTCTAGGCTTTATTGACATGTTTTACCTGTAGTTTTTACAATCCTTTCCAGCAGTCTCACTTCTGTCATGTTTCAGTATTTCAACAGGGATATATTTCACACATGTGATTTGCTCATCTTCTGCAGCTGTACTTTTCAGCCTGCTGCAGGTTGTGTACTATTATATTACAGGTGGGGCATCTTTATTTCAGACTTTATTTCAGACATTTTCATTTTTCTATTTGGATTACAGACTGCAACACATTTTTGTAATCAAGCAATACTTGCAAACACTCTTACACTGTTACTTGCACATTTTATTACTTAGTGACTACACTGCACTCTTTTGCTAACTGTCATACTTTTATATTTCTTTACAGTTACTGGGAGAGGATTACTGACCTGCCTGGTGGCGCAACCGCACCAGCCTATCGCCATAGGCTCTGCGGTTCGCAGAACGGACACCTGCAGCTGTAATATAAATGAAGTAATATTGGAATACACATCTCCATAATATCAGCTAGTTTAATTTCTTACATACATAATTAAATGTAACTTACTCAGTAGTGGGGCGTTGAGCATTTGCCGGGCCTCCTGGATCCAAAGGTTCAATTGGTCCTGCTTACGTCTCTTCAGGTCCGCATGGTGGTGACGGACCTGCTCACCAGTCCTTGGAATCCCTGTGGCACTGGTGAGATCATGAGCCAACCGGTCCCACGCCTCAGCCCTATATGCTCCCCACAGGACCTGGCCCTACATGAGTTGGGCCTCATGATTGTGGACTAGGAGCCAGACCATACATCTGGACTCCTCAACGCCCCACCTCTGTGCTCAAAAGCAACTACCCTCACCTACTCCTGACATTCTGGCTGCAAGTTAGTTCTACAATCATTTATGCTGTGTATTCCCGCCTATGGGGCTTATATATGCTGTTTTTCCCGCACTTATCTGTGATTGGCCATTTTGGAATTGTATTAACTTCACAAAACCTGCTTTGCCATGCTCCACTTTCTATTCATTCCTATATATTTGCTATTACTGCATTTGTAAGTACAGCTGTCATGGCTTAGTGGTTCAGTACCTTGACTATGGTGCAAATTATCCTGGGTTCGAACCTGGCCACTGCTTTTTATATTTTATGATTGTCTAGACAGGCTAGGGGGTGTGTCTGTGTAAAGGCAGTTTTGTTACAGCTTGCTCAATGTTGCCCGTCGGTTAGCTTGTTGGCGCGGTGCGCAGCTCCGCGCAAATGGGTTACGCTGGTTTACGTGTCATTTGGCTGTCAGCACACATATTACATTCAGCTCAGCTACGGGCACACAGTTTCAGCATGTTAAACCACTGCTCACCTACGGACACTCATTTTACACCTGTTAAACCACTGCTCACCTACGGGCAGATGCACTCACCTTGTTAAACTGTAGCTCAGCTATAGGCACATCTGGCATTTTTTATTATTTTGTTATCTCACATTTCTTCAAAATAAATGGCCTATTTCATTACATTTTACATAAAATATAATTTTATATGTGTACATATATGTCAGGGACTTGTTTCGTGCTTATTTTACTAAAAATAAAAATTGATGTTGTGGGGGCTCGAACCATGACTGCCTGCTCTTCAGCCGACATCTCTACCGCTACGCTATTGCTTTTTGGCTTACTTTGCATAGTTAGTTCTTATATGCTTTTCCACTTACTGCTAACTGTGGCTGAGCTACGGGCACACCCGCGCAAACGAGCGCACTCACGGGCAAACATCTTTACAATTTAAAAAAATATATAACATGTTCATTTATATATTTTATGTTCATAGTCTGTGGGGGCATGTGTTGTGTTGTGTTTATTCACATTTCCATGGACTCTGCCGTGGGTGTTTACTTTGGGCACTTTTACTCTTCTGGGGGCGTGTCCGCTTGCAGGGCTCTGCCTACGGACACGCCCCCTACTGTCTTCCATGGACCGTGTTAGCCTTAGGTGTGATTCAGAATGCCCTCATGCATATGCATGACATGCTGACGTCACACCGTTTAACTGCAGCCTCCGTGTAAGCCTTGTATCTCTTACAAGGAGGCTTTGTGAATCCTGCCCTGTGGTAGAGCACTGTTTTGTATTCAGTAAGCAGCTCAACATGGTGTGTAGAGCCGCTCGACCACGGTAAACAATGTGGCATGCTAATTACAGCATAAGCAGTTGAATTGTATACCAATCGACCAATCCAAATGGAGGAGCTATTAATCAAGCTGTAAAGCAACTGTGTAGACTCAGTGCTAGGTTTCCCCTGTGAATTCTAAAACCTATTGGAATACAGTCACAGAAAGGAGTCTATACATAAAGAATGTTAGTGGCTGCTGTTACTTTAATTCATGTGTATGTGCAACAGGCTGAAGTCTATGCTGCTGCTGTTATTAGATGATGGTCAAGAAGGAGAAGAGTTTTCGGACCCCATTTAACTTATCACAATTGGCATGACGTGGAAATTGTAGAGCACTACATGGTGGATAGAGACACACCACAGGAACTCTGCAACCTCTGTTGTCCTCAACTCAGACTGAGGGCAAACTGAGGGGAACCCATACCAGTGGAGTCAAAGGTATGTGTAGCACTTAGAATTTTAGCTACAAGTACCTTTCAGGGCCCAAAAGGGGACATGCTGGGGTGTCACAGGCGGTTTACTATCAAAATGTCACAACTCAATTGTGCGAGTGTTCACTTACACAACCCAAAATGTTGTAAAATCCAATTGCTGAATGGTCACATAACTGAAAATAGGAATTAAGGAAAGTTGACAGCTCAGGAATGTCAACTTTACCGAACCTACCTACTCTTCTGGTTATGTGCTATGAAAGTTTTGCAGGGGGGCAAGCTCCCCTGCACCGTTCAGCCCCCCCATACCCCCTGCTACTTATATATACAAACTACGAGATTGCACTACAGTGAAGTAAAAGGTAAATTTCCTGATGCCCACTATAGTGCAATCTCCATTCAAAATAATGAATCCACAAGACCGAATGCACACTAGCATTCACTCTTGTGGATTCAAACATTTAAAAATCAATGTTACAACACCTTAGAAGAATTCCTTTTGACCTTCAAGGTCGCATAACTGGTTTATGACATTTTGATGGTAAACTGTGAAGGCATAAGCATCCAGGACCCTCCATCAATTTCTGAATGCTATGCTACAACATGCCTGTGACCATATATATTTTCCCCATTCTTCTGAGGACAGGGCCAGAAATATATAGAAATTCTACCTGTAGCACACTGAATACTGAAGTACTGGGTGCAATTGATTGTACAAATATAGAAATTAAGGCACCACCCGGGGAGCAGGGAAGGCTCTACCTAAATAGAAAGGGCATACACTCTATTAACTGCCAAGTCATGTGTAATGCTAAGGGAATCATATTGAATGTGTGTGCTGTCAACCTTGTCAGTTACCATGACTCATATACCTGGCACACCTCCCAACTGTATCAGATGCTCACTGGGGGGATATCTCACAGGGTCATTTACTGGGGGATGCAGGTTATGCACTGGAACTGTGGCTAATGATGCCCATCAGAAATGCACACACACCCGCTGAAGAACACCATAATGAGACACATAGAGTGTGTGTTTGGGCTGCTGAATTTATGGTTCCCGTGCCTAGATATATTTGGTGGAGCCCTACAATACCATCTACGTACATGTACTGAACTATTTTCCATCTGTGCCATGCTACACAACATCATCCTGAGAAAGCAGCTTCAGCAGGATCAACAGGGGGAAGGGGTACATATCCCACCACCAATTACAAGGTCACCACACCCACATGCAGGTGAGGAGTCAGGGGAATGCAGCAGCTGTTGTGGGTGTAGACACATGTAGGCATACTCAGTATACCCTCTCATTGTCTAAGAGGCAATGCATAGTGCACTCACTCACCACCTAAGGGCCGAAAATCAGACAGAATCAGCCCTGAACTAAAACTGTTGCAACTGCTGGATTTAGAAAGTAAGTTTTGAACCTGGAGTGTATTGTGTGATAACATGAATGAATGGCATATCTTACATGTTGTTACTTGGTAATATAAGCAAGTAAAAGGTGGGTGATTTCTATTGAAATGACTTTAGTATTTGACAGTAGAAATTTTTGTAAGTATATATGTCCTTTATAAAGTAGTAAGCCTCAGACATCAAAGTTTCACAAATTCATGCATCTCAAAAGTACTGATGGTCACCAAATGTCCTCAGTTTGACATCATACTTTTGTACTGGAAAATCATTAAGAGAGAAGTTAGAAATTAATGAGACATATTTCAGGTTCAGACTTCACAACCATAAAAAAATATTCAAAATACTGATGGAAAAAAGTTTTTTATCAACTGTCTAACTTTATAAGACCAAAATATGTCAACATTTACAATTAGTAAAACAACATCGCAAATTCATATATATTAAGAACTAAGTCAACTATGCACCCTGATCATCAGACACAAATGTTATGTATCCCTGAATCCAAAAGATAGAAAACATGGATCTGCACAGTTGTCATCACTTGCACAGGGTGTTGTTGGGGGGGGGGGCAGCATAGGCTGACACAAAAGGTTGGTGAGTATGTGTGAGTAAGAAAGAGAAGCAGGCAGACATTCGGATAAAATAACAAATGGCCAGTGAGACAAAATGAGCTTTAAGCTTCATGGCTGAACCATATAAATGTTAGGTGTGTGTCTTGTCTCTACGGGTTCTCCAGGTGAAATTGGTGTGTGTGTCTGCAGGAATACAGCCAAGCTCTGTGCTAGCTCTATATCTTGGTATGTTGGACAGATGTGAGCTGTGCATGGTAGAGATGGCAGTTCATCGTTGTCATACCCGACTACAAGACTTGGCTTTGTCTGGAGTTACACTGACACATCCACACCCACAGTCAGATGCACTGCTGCTACCTGAGCAAGACTAATCTCTGCTGGATGACCTCCCCTCACGAGGACACCCAGGACCATGACCCCATGATCTGCCACTTCTGGGTGTGGACACCTCAACCACTGATGGAACAGTGGAAGTAGTGCCACTATGAGAGCATGATCAGGCATGGCCACATTGGCTATCATCAGATGATGTGGCTGACCTGTGCTCATGAGGCTGTCATCACCCTCCCAGCAGACACTCCATCACAGACACCACCCATTCCAATGTGTCATTCATCTGATCCATTGAATTGGCAACATGGTGGCGGCAGTCATGCATGTCACCTGTGCTACATCTACAACTATAAGCATTTCTCTAGAAGACCTATAGGAATTAGCCTGTGCCTCCATGACAGCCTTAAACATACCTCAAATGGCATGAGAAGACACACCTGGATCAGGTGGTGGATGGACAGCAGTCCTCCTCCTAGTACACCTAACAACCCTCCAGCATGGCATCTCACCCACACTTTGGCTACAGCCAGAGTCAACAGGCACCATAGCCACATAACCACACTTCCCTGACCAAGTGTCTCACCCCACCACCTGTCCAATATCTGAAGGCTCATTGGAATTGGTTGGCGTAGGCCTATTGGCTGTGCCCAATGGAATTACAGGGGATGTCTAAATGTCAACCTCAGTGTCAGATTCAACATGTGCATCCCCTGACTGTGCCTCTGTTTGGCCACCATCATGATCAGAGTCTGCTGATACTCTGGCATCAGGTGGTAAGAGTCCTAAACTTCCAGTGTCAGGATTACCTGTGGTAATAAGCAACAAACACAGGAAAGAAATGATTAGCTACACTACTATAGTCAAATGTATGCTATCAAACTAACAGTAGTTCCACTACTGCAGACAGTATAGCAATGCACACAACAGTCCTGACTCACACATCACACATATGGATAAAATAAATTTTCTTTGAACTGCTCGTCACTACTGACAAAAAAAATTTTGGCTTACCATGTGCAGATGATAAGCTAAGCAAAAGGTAAGGACACCATCATCACAATTAATAGTAACACAAGGGGTTAAAACTTTTTGCCCTTTATATGTCCATTAGTGATACTTTTAACAAGAACTTGGATGGCAAGTTTACCCTAGGCCCATGTATAATCAATCAGAATGTGTTGTTAACTGTATCAGTCTACAATTATCCCCCCAAACCAATTTAATGTTAAACAGAACTTAAATATTGTTGTCAATATTTTACTATATAAGAGTTATTTAACAATTGAGATAGGTAAGCCTACCTGGAAGCTCCTTCAGGGACATACTTGTTCTCCCTGAAACAGCAGCAGCAATATCAATGACATATTTTTGTGTACTTTCCAATGAGCTTTCTGGATCCCTGACAGTGGACAGGAATGCTTCATTTGTGGTTAGTGGTGGCTCTGTAGCAGGCCCCCTGTACCCATCCATTCACAGGCCTCTGCAGCTGCTCTCCTTTGTACAGATGAAATTATGTCATTGGCCCTATGGTGCACCTGCTCATATGTTTTGCTGTGGCTACCTACTGCATTCACATCAGCACCTATCTGCTGCCAAATTTGCATTCTGTTTGACATATCCCCATGTCCCCTCTCAAACAGAAAGGTACTGAAGGTTTTTTTGGGGGGGATTGGAATACCTCAGTGCCATAGTCCTAGGTGACCTGAAACACAACAGAAAGTTAATACACATAATCATCACATAACTAAATGTCTTGTTTTGCTACAACACATAAAATGTAACATTTCACTGTTACCCACTAGAGAAACATAAAACAGTCAAGATATTAAAATATAAAAAAGAATTGTGTGGTTGTAATGTATTACAATCAAACACAAAACAAGACTGGATCCAAGTCAAGGAGAGTAACAATAGCAAAAATCTTGTTTGTGCCAAAACAGAAATGCAACTTTACTCCCCCACCCCCAAAAGAACAGGCAAATGACACATTTTGATAACAAACCATCAGCAAAATGCTAAACGTGCTAGCAAATAAATGGTTTCTAAAACATACGCACATAATTAACATAGAGCATTCTATTTTAAGCTATTGTCAGTCATGTCTACATATGGCCAGCAGTCCCCTAGAGGTGTGTATAGTCCATCTCAGAAGGCTAACACGTTTGTGTTTTTGAAAATATAAGACATTTGCATTACACAGAAATAACAATAAAAGAGTATACAGAGAAAAACAGTTGTAACATTAGCACTTGTGATGACAGTTAATAAGGCTATCCATCTGAGAATGTGAAACACCCTGACAAACATGCTCATGCCATCAGTACACTTCTAAGAAATACATACAGATAAAAGTAGCATTTGCTAATGCATATATATATATATATATATATATATATATATATATATATATATATATATATATATTAACAGAATGACATTTCAGTATTTGCAATATATAGCTGAAAAATGCAAGCATAACTGTGACGACCATGCCCTGGCCCAGCAATCAAGGAGCCTCAATCCTCATCACTAACACCAGGGAGGTTGTCTCATAGAAGAGGAAATGATAACTAATACACACAGTAAAGTACAATTTCCCTTAAGTGCACACAGAGATCACAGTCAGTCTGGGGCTGGTTGCTCCCTTGCTCTCCAGGTCCCCAATAAGACTCCCCACTGGCACAGCTGTAGGGTCCAGATCTTAGCCTAGCTGGCAAGCTAACCTCCAGTGCCCTCTCTGTCCAACCAGTGCTTCATGTCCCTGCCCAGGTAACTGACACACCACACACACATTTTGAGAAGAGGTTATACAACCACACAGACCCTCCTGGGAAAAAGGCTGGCACAGGTTTTCCAGCTGTGCCCCTTTACCCAGGCTATACAGTAGTAATTACTGCCACCACCAGCTAATAAATATCAGCTACTCAAAGGCCCTTAAAAGGGTGTCCAATTATTACTGTGCAATATTATTATCCAATGGTAGTATGACTAACAGTCAATGTTTACTTTAGAGAGGCTTATTACAATAACCTCTGTAAATATGCAATGTACTCTAGAGCTTATCTCTACAAAAAGCAGCCACAGGTAGAAGGTTTTAAAAATATTTAATAATAAATAATTAAACACAAGACAAAACTACTACACCACAGAGATATATAAGAGTTCAGAGATCACACAGAAACTTAAAATAATACAGTAGGACAGGTCTGATTTAAAAGAAAAATACCTAATTAATCTTTACTAGCTTTAACTATTCCTACAAGAAATCACAGTGCTAAAACTTACATGTGAGCATAAGGCAGAGTGCTGATAAGTTGAATGTCCAAAGTCAAAATGCTTTTAGTCTCTTGTAAGAAATAGTATTTAAACATTACTAACAGACATGTCTCTAAGGCCCTTCCCAAATTACATAATTTTTTACACTTAGGTTTTCCCAGGCAAACAAACTGCATTATTTAGCAATCTAACACCTGCACAGAAACTTACAACAACAGAAGACATTTCACATGTATATTCTAACAGAAACTAGAGCAATAAAGCATCTTCCACATCTAAATACTGGTCATAAACTTTAGCCTTTAAACAATGGGTATGAAACCTTCATCCAGCCGCACTGGAGCTGCTTTGTAAAACATTAAAGAGATTCATAAGATCTTTTCAACTTAAAAAGACACATTTGAAATACTTGGCTTGGTTTTCCTTACAGCAGATGGCAATGTTGCAACAATCTTGAAGTTCACATTTTATAGTGTTTTCTTAGATTTAAAAGCGCAAGCCTGTATTTTACATTTATTTATACAGTTGATAGAATTATGTATCAAATTCTATTTGACTAGGCTGGCAGCCTTCGCCCATCTCTCCCCAATCATCAGAATAACTTAGGAAGGGCACTAGTCCTCTGTGCAGATATATTGTAAAGTAATATCTTCTTCTGTGTTATCCACATAAACAAGTCTTGTAACCTTTGGGTTGCCAAGCTACACAGTTCCCTATTTATGGTGTAGATTCACATGGTGAGGATACAAATGAGGTGTGAACTCATTAGAATTCCTGAAGCCCAATTACTTTTCTCTGTGTCCTAGATGTAAACATAATGTAGGCACTCCCTCAGTGTTTGTTAATAATGGATTGCAACTGTGAATGATTACTGGTAGGAAGAAAGAAAATACAACAGCAATTCAGACTGCCCTACCTCTAGGGGTGTGTCAGCCAGGTTAGACTTACAAAGTTTAGAAGTAATTGCATCAAGGTGTTACATGTAAGTAAGCAGCACACATTTCACAGTTTCTGTTAACAACCAACCTCTTCTTCATTTGTTCACAACTGTATATTATTGTCATTCAATATCCTCACACATTTTATGGACAATGATACAGAATTCAAAAAAGCACAAGACCAGCAAACAGTGGCAGTATAATCATACTTTTTTATTTAGTGCAAAAGCACATAAGGAGTAAAAATCAGACCGGTTTCAGCTATCCTGTTAGTTAGCCTTCATCAATGTGAATGCATTAAACATATTGCTCCTTATATATAATTAAAAATCATCAAACATGTGACCAATTAAAGGTGCTCATTTAGTCCAGGTTTAAATAAGCCCCCTGACTTAATGATCCATTTATTCTCCTTGGTATTTAATATTTGATGCCAGACAGATGTATGGGATCTGGACCCCCTTATTCTATCAGTCACTATAAAGTTGAATACAGCATTTTTATGCAGTATGTTGTGTTTGTATAATGCACTAGTTTGTTTATGGTGTGTAATGTCACTAAAGTGTTCAGACATTCTAAATGTCAAAGGCCTCGATGTTTGCCCTATGTAAAAGGCTGAACAACTGCAGCTAGCAAGGTATATTACCCAGTCAGTATGATAGTTTGCAAAAAATGTGATGTCAAAGACCTGAGCAGTATTTTGGCTACTAAAACTTTTGGTTTTAAGAATCCTAGGACAAATAGGGCATATTTTTAATGCATTCACACTGATGAAGTCTAAGTAACAGGATAGCCGAAACCGGTCTGATTTTTACTCCTTATGTACTTTTCCCCTAAATGAAAAAGTCTGATTATACTGCCACTGTTTGCTGGTCTTGTGCTTTTCTGAATTTGGTACATTTGGATTGAGACCTTGCAGCTGCCGTACTTGCAAGGGTTACTTCATATCAATGATACAGAATGTCTTACAGACTGCATATCTCAGATTACTGCTCAGATAAGATAGGATTGAGCAACAAACAAAGAGAGATAAGACAGAGCTGCATTTTTGCAAGCAATAGTCATAAATGGTTGTACTATCACTCAGTTCACTACATATGAAGGTAATATGATGATGTTACAGTTCGTTATATGCACAGTGATTTCAGTTCTCTGCTGCAAAGTCATTTGTGCGGCAAAGAGGAATAAGATGCCCTTACTGTGTTTTGAAGGTTTATTGAAGTGAGAGTTCAAATTCAGACCTTTGTAAAAATATTTCATGTGCACCAACAGGTATTTTGTAGTGTTTATTTCATGGATATCTTTTCTTCATTTCAATTAATTTTCCCTTTTTATGTTTAAAAATGTCAGTGTTTGCATGGTGTGCAGCTTAGCGCAAATAATGGAAATGGAGAAGTACAATGAATGTCAAGTTTAGCTGTGCTTATCTCATTTGCATGACACTTATCAAGTGTGCCAACCAGGGCTAGTGGACCACATAGGAAGCAGACAGAATACCTGCAGATAGGGCGTAGACAGTGTAAAGGTAAAAAAGGATACATTGTTGCAGTTTTTGCTTTCTATCATGCAACACTGCTAAGCAATGTTGCATGGCTGTTAGCAAACTTCCCCAACACCTGGAGCCATTGAACACCTGCAGACAGGATGCAGTCAATAATTTAAAATAGATGCATTCTATTAATTCTGTTGGACACCATGCAAACATGCTAAGTATCGTTGCATGGCAGTTAAAACACAGAACTGAAGAATGAATAGGGAATTGTGCAACTGTCGTTTAACTATTCCTGTGTCAGAAGGCGCAAGTGTTGGACTGAAATTCATATGATCCTGGATTCTAATACAGGAAGTGCAGCATATTTTTACTGTTGTGACAGTCCAGTTTATAGTACTGAACACAAAAACATAAAAGTGTTATTTTAACAGTCATGTGGCAGCAGGTGTAAGTGCAGGGCTGCATACACATTGTCCTGGATTCTAATACAGGACATTCCAGACATTTTTACTATTGTTCCAGTTTACATTATATTCAGTTTCACTTATAATATAGTGGAACTGATATGAATTATATGTATGAAGGATAAAACACCCTTATTGTGTTTTCAGATGTATGACTGAGGGTGTACTTTCTACAATATTTCTGTAAGTACAATTCTACTGTCTGGACTTGGATGGGCTTCACACTTAAATAAGACACATATACAAATGGATCTATGTATAAGGACCTTGTCAGGTCACACACATACATGGTTAACACCTCAAAATCTCATCTGTATTTATGTATGATTGACAATGATGTCTGAGAAACACTTCAGTGGCAAACATGGAAAATCACCACTGTAGAAGAAAATGTTTGTTCCTTATGCATAGGTTTGATTTACACACTGTAAAAATAAATTTTATCAGTGTATAAAGCCAAACCAAAATGTGTGAGGTCATGAAATTTATGCTCCCACTGCATGTCTGCAAAGTTAAATCACTTAACAGTTACAGCAGCAGACAGCCCTGAACCTAATGTTAAGTGTCAGATTAACCTTCTGGTTTAAAAAGTTGATTTCCAACTTGTTTGGCAGTGTTGCTGTTTACTTAACATCATGCAAATACGGTTTGTATTGTTTCTTGAGTTTGTACATTACCAAGAAATGTGATAATAGTAATTGGCAGAAAACCATAATTTGCCATTTCTCTACTTTTGGGATTAGACATGTCTGGCATTAGAGGGGAAGGTGCCCACTTTACTGCACAGAGGTGGAGTGCTCAGGAGTCTAGGACATTTATTGCACTCTTGGTAAAGCGCCACAGCCAAAGGCTTCTGCAGGGTGACTATTCTGGCTCCCAGTACAAGTCTGAGGCTTGGAATAGTCTGGGCAAGGCTGTATCCAGTGAGACTGGCATCCCACACACTGGGGAACAGTGTACACACCATTTTAGCAACATAAAAAGGCACAAGAGGGATACACTCAATCTGTGGTTGGGTGAGTTTCAAAGCATTGACATCCCACAGCTGTGTAAGTATGCTAATAAAGATAATTTAGAATACGTATAAAGCTTAATTTAGGGAAGACTGGTATGCATAATGCTCTTCTGTTCTTTTCTCTTCTTTTCACAGCTAATCCTGAATTTGAGTTGAATGAGCAGGCCCATGCTGATGGTTTGGAGAGACAGAGGGAAGCAAGTGGTATGTATGCAGCATAAGAGAAGTATTATCATAGCTTTAAAAGTTAAATACATATTTTTTGTTTTCTATACAGTAGTAGCAAAGTGAGCATGCATATCCTAACTGTAAAAGCAAGTATGTATGCATAAGTCTGTAGCAAAAACTAACTTTAGGAGATAAGTGTAAGACTGTAGTCAGAGGTTGTAAGTTCAAATAACATGAGTAGCAACTATGAAATACTGTATTTATTTAATAATATTACATAAATTAAACTATATACAAGTGGCATAAAGACCCTGCTGTTCCCTGTAATCTGTATAATTGGACCAAACATATGTGTAATATATGCCCATTGCAAGGAGTACTTTAAGCAATTGGTAGTTATAGTTTGCAGTTGTTAGGACATATACTTACATATAATACTTCAGATAAATATGATGGCACTAATTTTATCTTTTTTTTCTCTCTCCCCAACCCTTATCTCTCTTTTTTTCATTTTCTATTATGTGTTGTCAAAATATCTCCATTTCATCCATCTGTACCAAATCACTGAATGCTTCACAGTCCAGTGAGGCAGTTCATCCCCAGTGGGTCAGCCTGCCTCTGCTCAACCAGCTTCAGCACTGATGCCCAGAACATCTGGGACCCAACCTGGCAGTACTACCTCTGCTGCCCCTGCACTATTAATACCCTCAGGTAGCACTACCCCAACAGCTGGTGCTGTGGTACCCTGTGGGGGTACTGGTGGAGGTGAGGATTTCCTTACTCACCAGAAGATGCCAGGGTTGGTACATAGGGTCTTGCACCACACCATTGGTGTACAGCTATGCCAGATGGAGAGGCTGCTGTTCCTCATGGTCCATAGGAGAAGAAGACATCAAGCACTCCAGCAGCCAGCAGAGTAAGTGGGCAGTGATGGCAGTCCCACTGGTGAGGACTAGTTTCTCACTGTCTCCATGTTTGATGGGCATGAGCTTGCGTTATCCCCTCCCTCACTGCAATCATGGTGTCCCCAAACTTTTTGTGTCCCTCACCATCCCTGTGTCTTGTCTTGTTTGTCCTTTCATTTGGTTCTTCACCTACCCAACTTACCTGACCCAGAAATATCAACATCCATTACTAAGCATTCCTGTCTTACTGAAGCAAGAAAAAAAAAAAAAAAAAGAAAAAAATGGGCAAGTGCCCCACAAAGTGTCCCACAAAAAAGAAAAGAAAATAAAAAAATAAAAAATATTGTCCCATACATAGTTTTCCATTTTGCACATGTGTCTTCTTGATACACTTGATTTGGTCCCGTTGGCTATGAAACATGATTGTGTTGTTGTCACTCCTCTTTGTGGAAGTGAGAGTCCAAATTCAGCTAATATTTTATACATATTCTCATTTTACACTATTGAAGAAATGGATAGCTATGGTTCTTTCCTACCTCCCTCCTGCACATTCCTATATTGCTTTCCCTTTGTTCTTCCTTCTGCTTGCCCCCCATTTCACAACTTTCCTATCTACCCTATTTTAACATCTATAATCTGGTCAAAAAATAGAATCACACACAACACAGATAAGTACCAAAAAGATAGAGCCCTTTATGTTTTGGCCTCTATGTTTGTGAAGAGTTTGGCATCATGCACCAATGCCACAGTGAGTGACTCTTCTGTGGTGCAGTTACCTCCATGCAATGCAGTTTAAACACACTGCGCTACATACCCCTGGATTCAAACCCTCTATCATCTGGGCTGAAAAAGGAATGTGTCACTGTATTTATACCTGCTGTTACAGAGTCAGCAACACAACAGGTGTGTTTTATAAACTCAAAACTAACTCTCATAATTTTAGCAATGAGCATCACATTTGTGCACTGCTTAACTATGGGCAAGCAGTGAATACAATAGAAATGTGTACCTCGCATGCATAAACACTGTACTAACCATGAAGTGAAACAAGGTACAGCTGCTCTCCAAAGGTCTTGATTCCAGAAAAGAAACCAAACAATAACGAAAATACAGGACAAGACCACCAATACGATGCACATAAAATTCCAAAGTTTAATTGTAGACAAGAATGAGCGCTTTCACGTGCCAAACGCTGCATGCTTCATCAGATTTCATTTACTAATCACAGTACAGTCTTTAAATATACTAACCAATTGCACTTAATTAAATTCAATCAAGTAATTCATTTAAATCAGGCAAGTAGTCATAGTGACTGTTACAATGCTGTTAGTTCAAGTCATTCATAATAACCACTTATATCAAGAAAGACCTAAAGCCATGTAGAATTAAAAATATATATGTTTCTATACAATATGCAACAAAATATATAAACATATATAAATACATATATAAAAATATAGAAATGTAAAAATATATAAAAATTTTTTATACATATGTTAATGTATAAAAATATATATATATATATAAAATGTCTATAATATATAAATAAGAAAATCATGAAATAATAATAAATTCAAAAAAATAGACTGTACCAACCATCACGCAAACCAGCTGCTCAGTGGTGTGCTATGCAAAGTAAATAATAGCATATATTAGTTCTGTTTACTGTCCATTTAGTCATCATGCCATGAAACTACATGTGGAAACATAAGAGAAAAATGGCCCTATCTAAGAATATGTCACATATTTACCATGCAGCCACTTGTTACCTCCCCCTATGTACAGCAACTCTGGCCTCTCAGTATTTGTTAAACAATATATCAACTACACAATATAAATTAAAAAGGAATGTTTTATGATACACCATGCACATCTGTAGAATGACAAAACACATTCAAATTTTCAAATACTTGTAGTAATGTGTATACCTGTTTGCATATAGTTTGTAAATCTGTCTCTTAAAGTACACTTGCACATTGGAACGCAACCAGCGCATAATACACATTGCATACTCATCAATTTGGTAACATGCAGGACTTGAAATATCTTGACAGTTGAACATGCCTACACATTCATTTCATGGGGGACTGCCAACATATCTCAAACATCCACTGCTGATGTCATCCACCATGAGTTGTCCTGCAGTCTTATAAAAGTCAGACTTGTGCCACGGCACTTGCAAAAAGTACAGTCTTCTCCAGTCTGTGCACTTAGATAGGTAGGGGTTCTGTTCTCAGTGCAGTCAACTGGGAGGTGTGTGTGTGTGTGTGTGTGTGTGTGTGTGTGTGTGTGTGTGTGTGTGTGTGTGTGTATATATATATATATATATGTATGTGTGTGTGTGTGTTTGTGTGTGTGTATGTGTGTGTGTGTGTGTGTGTGTGTGTGTGTGTGTCTAGTCAGGAAAGCATATGTGTGTATCCTGCATTTACCACTAAAATACCATATATTGCCAATATTTTAAAGCTTGTACATGCCTACACACCCATTTCATGCTGGCCTCCCAACATCTTCTCTCCAATATCCACCACTGATAACATCCACTATAAGTTGTCTTGCAGCCATGTAAAAGTCAGACTTGTGCTGTGGCGCCTGCATAAAGTACTGTGTTCTTAGTTAGGTAGGAGTTCTAATTTCACTGCAGTCAAGTGTGTGTGTGTGTGTGTGTGTGTGTGTGTGTGTGTGTGTGTGTGTGTGTGTGTGTGTGTGTGTGCATGTTTGTGCACTTGCTTGACATTAGAGAAAGCTTTTTACACCCACATGTGAAGCACAGCTGTTGGTATTTTCTTCTCACCAGACACTGCTGATGTTATCAGCTATAGACTGTTGTCTGATACTCTTCAAGCCAGACTTGAGCTATGGCAATTAACTTAATTACAGATGTTTGTAGTTGGTGTACATAGATAAGTAGGGGTTCTGTTCTTACTGCAGTCACGTGGTGTGTGTGTGTGTGTGTGTGTGTGTGTGTGTGTGTGTGTGTGTGTGTGTGTGTGTGTGTGTGTGTGTGTGTGTGTGTGTGTGTGTGTGTGTGTGTGTGTGTGTGCATGTTTGTGCACTTGCTTGGCATTAGAGAGAGCATTTTATACCAGCATGTGGGACACTACTACTGGCACTTCCTCTTAACCAGACACTACTGATATCATCAGCTATAAATTGTTTTCTGACACTTTCCATGTCAGACTTGAACTGTAGTACTTGCCTTAAATACAGAGTTCTGTAGTTGTTGTGCCTAGATACCTAGGGGTTCTATTCTCATACTGCAGTCAACTGGGGGGTGTTTGTGTACTTGCTTGACATTAGAGAGAGCATTTTACACCAGCATGTGGGACACTGCTATTAGCATTTTCTCCTCACCAGACACTGCTGATGCATCAACTATAGCTGATTTGCAGATGTATAGAATTCCTATAAGGGCAAGGTGAGAGACTGGCCCATAGGCCAGGCACAAGCCACCTTATCCTGTACAATACAGATTATAGTGCAGAGCTTTCAGTCTATCCACATACATCATAGCATGGCTTGTAGGCCTTATATTTTCTTGGTGAGAAATGATGGACATTTTCTATATGGACACTAGTAATATCCTGGCTGTGTGCAACAGATGTGTGAGCTGTTTATGCTAAATCTATGTCTTTTATATCTGTTAGATGTCCTGACAGAGGTCATTGAGGGCATGCATGATGATAACACTATCATCCTGTGGAACTTGACCAGGCCAAGGCATTTGACACAAATCCACAGTGAAGTATTCACTCAACACTATCAGATGTGGCTCTAAACACCTATATCACCAAGGGGGTAGACACTGGATCACATACATGTCATCTAAATATGTTGAAATGTGTGAAGTGACATATATATCTGGTCCAGTGATCAGGTCTGTATATGAGGGGTGCCTGCTAAGACCTTTCCTATCCATTATTTAAGTCACAGTCAAGAATGACATATACATACTGTGTCCAAACATCTGCCTGGAGGACTCCAACTGTAACATTAGTATAATACAGACAGTATCAACACATACCAAAGATTGCTGTCACAGCCATGACAACGCATGAGAAAGCAAAAACATGGGGGGATTTGTTACATTGTGAAAACAAACACACAGACCAAGGATAATGTAGACAGCACATTCTATAAGCAGACCAACTGGTATGTGACCTGTGTCCTGGGGTAGATTATATGTGGAAAATCCACCAGTATGTGCTCATAGTCATGAGTACTTACTTGTATGTAACACAACTACTAAGTATGTGCATAACATCCACATCAAAGACCATAATACCTCCATAGCTCACAGACTTCATCACACTAATAAGTGAGTACAGTGCACCCTTCTTCATGTACCTCACTATACATCTTCCAGTGATGTGTATCTGAAGTGTCACACCTTTGCAACACTGAGCTGCCACACATCTTATTGGCCATACATACGTATTCTTTTTTTGTATAAACACTAATGTCTGATGGTGTGGAATACCCATTAAGGTGTTACACCAGATGCATATACATACATAGCTGTTTAACAACATTAGTGGAATGGGTTACATTCATGACAGTGTGGATTATGCCATATGTATGCCATGCACATCAGTCAACTAGCCTGGATTTATCATAATGTCACATACAGTTGAAGCAGTGTCCCTCCTAATACCTCCAGCAGATGTTACAGTGTCAGGACATTGCACTTGATTACTCCCATAGATTACTGACATGTCATAATAGTTGTAAAAGTGTGTTCATGCAGAACCATCTATGATCACTCAGAATCAAATATGTTGTGTTAGAGACATGGTATTACTGGTGGTATTATTCTAATATTGTCTCTGATTGTGAGTGCTTCTTTTACTGTTGCCCATGGGCCTGTAACTATGTCCCACTTTTTGGAGACTTCTGGTGACATTACACTCATCATTCAGGCACATCAGTTTGCACACCTTGACAATATGCACCCAGCCCCAACAGCATATTACATCCCTGATAGATGTCCTCTCCATTGTTAATGTCAGGATGCTTATCTCACAAGGAGATATCTTCTCCATTGTTATGTTACTTTGTCTGACAGTCCAATACATAAACATTTTTACTGTGCAGTCTGTAGTTTACCATGCTGATATGTGGTTAGTGTTCCTGCTACAACTGTCTTCCATTTGCAGGCCCTCATCTATTGTACATTACAATGTTTCACTTGTCTTATTTCCTTGTGTTCATTCCTACAAGTCATCTGCATGTCCCTATGCAATACATACACTTCCCCTGGCTCTTTATTTTAAATGGCAGTCCATGTACCCTTACATATCATTTACCCAGCTTTTGTACAAAACGGCTTCAATGGGTTTTCACACTACTCTGGACTATATATGCAGTCTTGTACTGTGTTTGGAACATATACATTACTGTATGATAAACCCTGACAATTATTGTGGCATTCCATGCAATCCTACTAACCTAGATTGCTGTAAGGGAAACAGGTTCACTAACCATGTTGCACTACTTGGTTTCCTGGCCGTCAACACTTTTGCCTGCCACAAAAACCCGCTTGTTTATATTTAAATGCAGTGTGTGGCAAGAATATGTAATTAGAGCTGATGCTCACTGTGCAAACATGTAAACTCCCTATAGGCTTCATGTGAAACCTACATGGAGTTTATTTAATCCTGCTGCAGTTAGAGACAATTGACAGGTTCTAACAGCAAAACTTATATTGTGGAAGTGCATTGTGTCTACAAGTTATTGTGTCTTGTATTGATATTTTCCCACTAAATTAAGAAATATTTGTAGAATGTTTCACTACAAGGCAGCTGTGGTGAGACTTGAAGAGATGTTGATAAACACTTGATGTGAGGAACTGTTGAGAGTGTAGTTTTTTTTTTGCTTACTATGTTGTAAACAGTGAATTTGGTGGAATCTTTAGAATGTACACATTTCTACAATGCACTTTCAGAATGAAGAAAGCAGTCTTATTTCTTAATTATTTCAGAATCACTGGGATTACCTCTGTTTTCTATGTAGTTGATTGTTTTTTTTCATATTATGCTATGTTTTGTATGGTTGCACAGTTTGCTGAGGGTATGAAGACTGCCCTTTGATATTTGAAAATGACACATGTTGCTATGAGAAGGGTGTGAGATGAGGATTCATGATTACAAAATGCTCGTGTATAGCTTTGGTTTTGTATTGTTTCATGCTATGAGAGGTGGCTGATGTTCAATACAGAAAGAGTTTATGGATCTGTCTTATGTCATCCAAGATCAACAGCCTGGGAGATTCAAGATTTGGTGCATCATTTAGAGGCATTGAGGTTGGTTGGGGGCAACACTTTATGAATGAGGTTCCAGTCATGGAAAAAATTAAATTTTTCAGTATTAGACAAATCAATGTTCTTATTTGTTGCATGTACAGAAACATGCACTACAGATAGAAAGTGTTCATCTTTGGTGGTGAAACAGAACTAGAGAAGTTTCTTTTATGGACATACTGAAGGTACCATGGGGTACTTGGAAAGGGCAGTCAGATGAGGGTGAGTGTTTTAGACTCTTTAAAACAGAAGTCTGGTACATAATTAGATTTTGGGATGGCAATTATATGGGGTTGGTGTGTTGAATTTCTCTTCCTGGATAGGATAAGATGCATAAGCACATATTCCTTTCACTGGAAAAGTTTCATGTGAATTTAAACAAAGGAACAAAGCAAAACACTGCTTTTTTACTGTCTGGGCACTGATGGTCCTAAAGGAGCTATTTTCAGAACTGGCTTTTGCACTGCAGGTAGTGAGGATGACTTCATTTATTTGGAGGAAAGGGGAAAGTGTGGTTTGAGGAACTGTCAGTATTTTATGATTTTAGTTATATAAATTAAATAAACTGCCCTCGGTTACCACAATGTTTGACTCCTTGGATTCTGTTACAATGTTAAATGTTATTTGATGGCTCTGGTCATCATAAATGTTCATAGTGAGCCCTGCTCCATTCTAACCTAATCATAAAAAAAATGTCTTTGAAAAAGAAGTCAAGTTACCCTTTAAACTGAGTTAAGCTTGTCTACCTCCTAATAAATAATGGGATAAAGCTTCTTAGCATAGCAACTATAATCATGAAATGATTACTTTTTTGGTGCTGTTAGATATTTGACTGCATTAATCAGGTTACTATTTCAAATACTAAACCAGTGAAATACCAGTGGAAGCGGTCACTGTAATATCATGAGAACATTTAAATGCCCATATAACATCTTTCCTTCTTAGATTATAATGATCTGAGTATAAACTAACTAACCTCAACCTTCCACAGGTCTACTTTATTTGCTCGAAGTCCAAGAATATCGAATACGATATTCTTGACACGAGTATACCGAAAGTGCAAAACATCAAAAATGTAAATGGAAATCTCCGTAGGTGGAGATTTCCATTTACTTCAATGTACAATCTCGGAGTTGGTATATTTAAGTAGCGGGTTTGTGGGGGGTGCAGGGGGGTTTGTCCCCCTGCCTACACTAGTTAAATTTTTTTTTGTGTATTTTTTTTTTTTTTGGACTTTCGATTGTTTAATAGCTCGATGCATATGGTTTGACCCATATGCATTCGAGCTATTAAACTTTTGACGTCTTAAAGTAGACCCCCTTCCACAGTATAACAGATTTTTCCATTTCACCAAGTGCTTGGTATAAAACTTCTCAACTCTCTCCAATTTGTTCATGTCCCTTGGGCTATAGCTACAAAACCCAGATCGATACTCCAGAACAGGCTTAACTATGCTCTTGCATAATGGTATAAGAACACATCTGTATCTGCTGGTAATAGACCTAAGTATGTTTTTAATCATATAATAACATTTCCTAACAACAGTACTGACATGAATAAATGCATCCAGATTGCCATTAACTATTGTCCCACAATTCATAAACTCAGTACAACTTGAAATAATCTCTTGATTTGGTGACTTATTTGCGTACCCTAAGTACATAACATTACATGTATTGTAGTTGTATGACACTATCTGTTCATTTGCCCATGTATATAAATAATCCAATTGTACTTGCATATTTTTATCATTGGTAGATCTCACTATACCTCTAATTTGACATCACCAACAAACTCAGAAATCTATACCTGTTTTCCACTAGCCATGATGGACATAAATGGATTAAATAAGAATGGTCCCAGTATAGCACCCTTGAGTACACCTCTATTAACTTTAAAAAATGGACATAAACTCGATGATTGTGACATAGGGCATCCTTGATGATAACCATTCTGTGACCCACGGTGTGATATATGGCTTAATACCCCATTCTTGAAGGGTTTTCATGATGGATATATGTGGTGCAATATTCAAAGCCTTGTCCAAATACCCAGGCATAGTAATGGGTCACAAAATGGGGGAAGAAGAAAGGGTAGAAGTAATTTTATTTCATTGTAGCTTGAAAGTTAAGATACAATCTTGCAAAATAAGTTTAATAAGACAATGAATAATATGAAAAGATATTGTGCAATATAATAAAATAGCGACAGACAATGTATATGCACCTAAAGCTGATGATCCAATACTTTTTGAGGACTTTTTTTTAATCTTTAAAGAGGTAACAGAGGAGGGTGATATACAGGTGATAGAAGGAGACTTCGGTGTTACAGTGACTCCAAAAATGGACATGTTGTAATGGAAAAATGATGTCCAGTTGTTGAAGAGAAACTGAATAAACAAGATTTAATAAATATATGAACAGAGGCACAAGGAAAAATAGGAAAAGGAGTTCAGTGCAGTAGGCTGTATTATTTTCTCATAGGCAGGGAAGATCATACAAGAGTGAGACAGATTGCAATATTAGATATTAGATATTAGATATTAGATATATTTCAGACCATGCTCCTGTTGCTTTGTCAATAGCTGTAAAGCAAAAGCAAGAAATATTATATGCATGGAGATAGGCATGGTATAAATTGTGGACTGAAGAACAACATGAGATGCTTACAAATGAAATAAACATGGTGGCATTGAATAACACCCTTGAGAGGGATGTTCTGCATGCTTTAAGGTGTAAGGGGGTAAAACTGAAGTTGAGGGCTTATCTAATAGTGATAGAACGTAGGAACATATGAACACTGGCTAATATAGTACTAGAGAAGGATGTAAGGTTAAATGAGTTATAGGATCTAATACTAGGAGTGATCAATGATGCACCTCTCTGATTATGGAATTGTTTATTCTAATGGGAGAGCATGAGCAGGTAACAATATTGCAGGCAGAAGCCAAACATATATACTGAAATGGCTTTGGGTGTATGCAATGAGAGAGAAGTGTGAAGCATATAGTATGGGAATATTATAATGCAGAAAGGGAAGAGAGGTAAAAAAGATTAGGCTAATTATGGGTTGTGCTGTCTTAAATTTGGACATACAAATTTTGGCAAAAATCCTAGTATAAAAGTCGAATGGAGTCTTTCTGAAGAATTTAAGGTCAGAAGAAAATGGTTTTATTAAGGGCAGGCAGAGTATTGATAACTGATAGAATTTGTCTAGTTTTATTGAAAACTATTAAGAAGGATATTAGGCAGCCATGGTGGTGCAGTGGTTAGCATTGCCACCTCACAGCAAGGGGTTCTCTGGTTCAATCCTCAGCTGGGGTGCTTTCTGTGCGGAGTCTGCATGTCCTCCCTGTGGTCATGTGGGTTTCCTCTGGGTGCTCCGGTTTCCTCCCACATCCCAAAGACATGCTGCAGGTGGATTGAACACTCTAAATTGGCCCTAGGTGTGAGTGTGTGCATGTGTGTGCCTTCTGTGGAAGGTTGGGCGCCAGGCTGGCAACTGGACACCATAGAACTCCACTGCCAATCATGGGTGGACAAGGTGATCCACTGTGGCGACCCCTAACTGGGAAAAGCCGAAAGAAGAAGAAGAAGAAGAAGATTAAGAAGGATATTATTAAATTGGGGCATTTTTGATATTTAAAAAAAAGCTTTTAATGTAGCATGTTGGGGCTTTCTGTTCAAAACAGAGAAGGGATTTTGGGGATGGGTTCATTCACTGGATTTTAAGTTGATGTATGATAAACCCACCTCTGATATTTTAATAAATTAAGGAGTATTTACAAATGGAAATATCTCTAGAGGGAGTAGGCAGAGATGCCCTTTACTGCAAGGGTTGCTTCTCTTATTAATTGAAGAGTTATCTTTACATGTTTATGAGACCTTACAGCAGAAACAAAGAACTGGAGGTAAGATGATGCTTCAGCAGTATGCTGATGATTGTATTTTAATGGCTGAAAAGACAGTTAAGACTTTACCAGTAGTGCTGAATATATTTGACAGATTCAGCAAAGTGTTGGAAATGGAATTAAAGAGAGTTGGTCAAAGTTTGAGAAGGAAAATGATGGGGAGCCTCTGGTGATATATAGGACATGGATTTTCCCACCTACCCTGGTTTACAGGTAGACTAAAACTATTAACAGTTATAAGAAACTATGAGAATCTTAATAGGAAAATAATTAAACTCTTACTAAAGGGAGGTGGTAGGACATACATAGTTGCTTGCAAAATAAGTGCTATCAAGATTATGATTCTCCCGCAAATTATACACATCATATGACATATCCTAATACAGTTTCATCATCATTTGGTGGATTATATTAAGCTCCTACTTAAAGAGTACACTGGTAAAACAAGGCAACATAAAACTCAATTTTACGAGTCCTAACCCTACCCACAGTGGATAAATGGGCTTGATATAGTTTCCTTTAAAGGTTACAGCATTTAATAGAGCACAATGGATTAGGCTGCACAATAATAGTAAAGATGCAGGAATATGGGAAGGGGAATCTATGGAGCTCTGCAAAGGGAACTTATTACAGACACTTAGGGGAAAACATGGATTAAGCAACTTAGGAGATATAAACTGAAAGGTGCCTGCCAACAAGATGATCTGGCATCAGGTAGATTCTAAAGACAGAATTCCTAGACATGAGCAGGTATTATGGGAAAATAAGGCATTTATAGATGTGAACAGTTAAGGGATCTAGGAAAGCAAGACAATGGACAATAGGAAAGCATCCTTCATCCCTAGGAAATATGAAACTTTGGGATCAATATAACTTCAGTTTTAATACATTGATGAAGACCAGTGTTGAATGCTCTAACATTGCACAAGAAAATAAATACAAGATTGTAAAATTATCATTCTTAAAATAGTTTTGTAATACTATGGAACTTTTTTACCCCCAGGGCTCCACTAAAAATGGGCACCTACCCACTTGGACTTTCCCTATAAACAAATATCAATAAATAAATGAATACAAAGAGGCTCCTTGGAGGAAGTCAAGCGGCATGAAAAAAGGGCAGAGGTAACGTAACGTACAAAGGTAGCAGACAGCACAGAAGCAGTAAAATAAGAGCTTGTTTAGGGAAAATCTGGATGATTCAGGGAAATATCAATGAGGTAATAAATCAACTGGAAACATTCATGAAAAATGCCATTTTTCTTAGGAAATGGCCATATGTATGGGGTCAACAGATGAGGAGCCTTCATTAGTGGCATAATATAACAAATAAAGTAGCACAGGATGGAGGAATTTGTAATTTGAAACATTGGAGATGTGGAGCTGAAGATAGAGGGATGATTCATATGTTTTAAGTGTGTAGAGAGCGCAAGAAACACATAGACTGAGGGCAGCCTGAGATTGGTCTATATTATATCCTCAAAGCGTCAACTATTCGATCACCTAAAGGTCGACCCGTAAACAGAGAAAGCTGAAAACTGCGAACGGCCACTTCCAAAAATTTTTTCACAGGGAAAAAATTTGCTTGACCAGCGAACAGACAAACTTCCAAACCTTAATCAAGTGGGGGGCTTCACCCCCACCCCCCCAACTACATATACCAACTCCAAGATTGCTCTACATAACAGCCAAGCAATTTTTTTCCCTGTGAAAAAATTCACAGAAGTGGCCGTTCATGGTTTCCAGCTTTCCTTGTTTACTGGTCGACCATTAGGTGTTCGAATAGCTGATGCTTTGGGGATATAATATAGACCCACCTGAGATATCTGGTAAAATCTCAGTTTGGTCTTGGGAAGCACTGTTACTCAAGATGGAAACACATGCAACATGTTGGAGTAACTGACTACTTGAATGCTACTGGCATTTGTACTAAAAATGTTCATAGCAAGGGAATGGAGAGTGATGCACTCTGTAAAGCTGGAGCATTTGCATGTGGAGTATTTGGAAATGATAAGAAGTGTTGAATGTTATTGCAAACTGAATACCATGGAAACTCTATCTAAAAATTGACATCTGCAACCTGTTTTTATTGGAAGTTGAATAAAACTAAGGGAGTACAAGATATACTGGACAAATAATGTTGTTCAGGTTTAATATATATGTATGCAGAGTACAGAAAACATCTCAGTGACATGTAAATATGTATATAATGTTCAATTATTGTTTAATTGTGCTAATGTATCTCACAGATTGTGTGTACATGTTGTAAAGTTGTTGAACTTATTTACATTCTTGCTGTACATGTTTTTTTTGTTTTAAAAATCTAATAAACATTACTTAAAAAATCAAGAAAGCATAATGATTAACTAAAATCATATTAAATAAATAAGTTATACAGAAAACAATAAAATCCTTCATTTTATTTTGGAAGTAACTATTTAGTTTATCTGGTTCAGTGGCAGTTACTCTTAATTACAGATAAAGAATCTTCCATCTAGTCCCTGTAGATAACTGGTGCTTCCTGTAAAGGCATGTTAGTAGTGTGTGATATTTGCCACCTGATATCTACCTGAGACACATTTACCTCCCTGGTTTAATACTATCTTACTTATGCTATAATTTCCACAGCTTCTTAAATACTTATTGTGAAGAAAATGAAAACACTATCATCTGTGTGTTAGCATGTCTGGAAGGAGATGTGTGTATAATCTCAGATTAACTTGTATTGTATGCCAGTATGTATAATTGTGAAAATGTAAATAAGTTTTCAAAATGTTGAGTGTTTCCCTGTTTTTACAAGATGTTTAAAGAATCTTTTAGTGTTTTGATACATTTCTAATTGCACATGTTTATGAGGGAGATTCTAAAGTATGAACTGTCTGTGGAGAATCAGCTGATCAGTAAGTGATGTCATTAGAATGTTCCTGATTGCTATGTGATTATTTGAACAGCTGATTGACAAGAAAAATAACTTTTTCAAACAGCTGACTGTTATTTGTAAAATAAGATAGTTGAGACTGTTAACCTGGAATATATAAAAGAGACTTCTGAAGTCAGTTACTGTGCTGTGCAGTGGATACCCAGAAAAAGAACTCACCAAAACAGTAAACCTGCCTTTGCCTTGCTGTTATGTTTTAGATTAGATGAGGGACAGTATTCTCTAGTTAGATTAGAAAACTTTAGTTACTTATATAGTTTTTCTAAGATGATGGACTTCTATCCTACAGTGTAATTTTATATTTCTGGTGATTGAATTCTTGCGTTTATTGAAAATAATTGAGTTAAAGTTTTGTAACCAGTTTACTTATTGTTAAATGATTTTCATTAATTTACTTTGTGGCTGGACAATTAGTTAGAGTGCTTATTCTTGTTTGATACTCTCTAGGTCACCCGGAATGCCAGGCTGTTTCTGGTCATAGCTATCATGTATTTTGATATTTAATGTTTAATAATTGATCACCCTTTGAAGGGCATGTAGACCTGTCTGACTTTGGTGGCAGTGGTTACCATTTGTATTGGTGAGGGGACACAGCTGGAAATATGTGTCAGGCTTCTCATAAGTGTCTGAGTGTGTGAGATTTGAATTATTTTGAGTATGAGTGAGTCAGAGGTCTTAAACTTGAACACATTGCTCTGAAGTTTATAATAAGGAATTGCGTTTGGGATGGACAGATGTTTATAGTCCAGTCTTAGGAAATAAAGCATGTTCCTGTTGTGCTTTTAAGGGAAATTGTGTAATTTTACTCTTGTGTGCTCTGGTGTCTTTCCATGATACTCCCACACTGGAGTCAGTGGTAAGGATTGAGTGTCCTTAATTACTGACCCGGGTTTTAAGTGGGGGGGGGGTGTCACATTATTGGTGGCAGTCTAGTAGAATATTAACTGGAAGTCACATTAATTGGTGGCAGTCTGGTGGGATATTAGCCGGATGTCACATTTTATAAAATGCTTTCTTATTATCTAACAAATAGTTTACCAAATCTAATTCATATTTATCTTTGTGTCTCCTCACTACTTTAATAAATTTCTTTATAGATGAAAAAAAGACTAGTGGTGTGTTGAGTAGGGATATACATTCACATTGGTGGACGTAACTAAAACAAGATGGATGACCCTGTAGTTGATTCCTAAATTGTGCCTCTAAGATATCCCATGTAATTCATTACTGATATTGTGCAGTGAGCTAATGTGTTTTTTTTTCAGGTAAGATGATTATTCAAATTAACAGTCTATGCCAATAAACTACTCTGCGGAAATTAATTAATGGCTGGCTGGTTTGAGGATGGCATTCAGCAAAGGCTGATTTAAAACAAGTTTCCCTCAACAATATGTTTTTTTGTTTGCTTATACTTCAACATTTTTGTTGTTTTCTGCACCAGGAAATAGGATGCTGGTTCTTTCATTATCTTTCTAGTGAACGTTTCCATACATGTTGTTCATGCTGCTGTAGTTTTACTGTTGCATAAATTAATTAAGTGTGTTTTCCTTTTCAGAGACAGTCTGTCAGTTTTGGGGAACAGGTATAGAATTTTGATAAAAATGTTGGAGATTGAAATGAGGCTTGAAGGATGTTTATTTGGGGCAAATTTAGAAGATCATAGCTGCAACATTTGGTGCATATTATCTGAGGGGATTGGGTACAGGGAGGGCTATCAGCCATGACTACACTAATGAGTGATACTATAATGTCAATCACTAATATGCAGTTCTGGGGTTTGTGCAAGAAAGTGTCAGACTGCACAGACTTGAGGAGTTCTCTTCCTGAGATAGTGCAGCCTCATCATTGATATATATATATATATATATATATAT